>NC_053451.1:74349650-74576384 GCF_015227805.2 Hirundo rustica | reverse complement strand
TTCTTTTTTTTCCCCAAGAAATTGAATTTATTTCAATTTATTTCAATTACAATGAAAGTTTTAAAAACAAACTTTTTTTTACTTTAATTCAGATTGGCAATAAGTAGCTGAAAAAAAGAGTGGGTGTTTTCCACTACTAACAAAATCATCTATCTCCTGGCTTCCTGCAGGCAAACACAAGAACTAAAAAAACCAAAAAAAAAACCAAACAAACAAACAAAAAAAAACCACCAAAAAACCTCACAAAAACCAACCAACCAACAACAACAACAACAAAACCCTGAAGTGTTGCAGAATAGCAGATATATTTGATTTCCAAAGT
The DNA here is from genome assembly GCF_015227805.2 of Hirundo rustica. NCBI lineage: Eukaryota > Metazoa > Chordata > Aves > Passeriformes > Hirundinidae > Hirundo > Hirundo rustica. The sequence goes on along the minus strand of NC_053451.1, from coordinate 74,576,062 downwards.
CCTGATTTATCAAGCCAGAGAAATAACACGGCATCATGTCAGAAAGACATATTGTGAATAAAGGAAAAGTAAAGACAGAATAAAGGTTGTGGAGGATCTCTTATCCTCTCTCCACTTGCCATAATGTAGTCACATAAAGGATATGGCAACAAGTGCTGGACTGGTGCATCAGGCATGTCTCCTCTTTGGCTACATCACTTTCCAAAATGTTTTTGCCTAGATATAGACTCATAGATTGCTTTGGGTTAAAAGAGACCTTAAACATAATTTACTACCACTCACCCTGCTCTAGGAAGGGACACCTCTAGGTGTATTAGAGCAAGTTTCTCAAAGTGCCATTCAACTGGCCTTGAACACTTCTAGGGTTGGGTCAGCCACAGCTTCAGGCAACATGATCGACATATAGTGCCTTGCATTTAATGAGATTTGCATAGTCCCAACTCTCAAGCTTGTCAAAATCCCTCTGGAGGGCACCCTTTCCACCCAGTGTGTCGATTGCACCACATACTTTGGTGTCATCAGCAAACAAGCTGAGGGTGCTCTCAGTCCCATTGTCTGCGTCACTGACAAAGACATTAAATAGGGCTATTCACAATACTCACCCCTGAGGAAAACCACCCATCACTAGTCTCCACTTGGAAACTGAGCCATTGACTGTAGCTTTTTGTGTGTGACCATACAGCCAATGCCTTATCCATGGAAAGTTCCACATGTCACATCCATGTGTCTCCAATTTAGAGATAAGGATGTCATGCAGGACAGCATAGGTATGAAATTCTAGTAGAAGTAGAACCAATTTAGATGTGCTACCAAGATTAAGTGACCCTATGCCCTGAAAGCCAAAAACCACTTCTATTAAGAAAAAAAAAAGGTATTGTCATAGGAGATTCTCTTCTGAGGGGAACACAAGGTCCAATATGCAGAATATGCTGATCAGATGAACTAGAGCCAGGTCCTGCACTTGGGTCAAATAACCTCATGCAGCAGTCCAGGTTTGTAGAAAAGTAGCTGGCAAGCTGCCTAGTGGAAAGGGACCTGGGGGTGCTTGTTAGCAACTGGCTAAGTAAGAGCCAGCGGTGTGTCCATGTGGCCAAGCAGGCCAATGGCATCCTCACTTGTATCAGAAATTCTGTGGCCAGCAGAACTAGAACTAGAGCAGGGTTCATCCCCCTTGTACTCTACACTGGTGAGGCTGTACCTCCTTGAATCCTCCTTTCAGTTTTTCACCCCTCACTATGAGAAAGACATTGAGTTGTTGGAGTTGAGACAAGGGCAATGGAGCTGGTAAAGGGTCTGGAACACAAGTTCTGGAAGGAGTGCCTGAGGAAGCTGAGTTTGTTTAGCCTGAAGAAAAAGAGGCTTGAGAAGAACTTATCTCTCTTTAAAACTACCTGAAAGGAGGTAGTGTGAGGATCAGTCTCCTGTCACAAGTAACAAACAATCAGGGTGAGAGGAAATGGTCTCATGTTGTCTCAAGGAAGGTTTAGACTGGGTATTTTGACAGGTTATTTGGAGAAAAGGCTGTCAAGCATTGGAACAGGCTACCCAGGGAAGCTGGATCCACATTCCTGGAGGTGTTGAAAAATTGTGTAGCTACGGCACTTGAGGACATGGTTTAGTGAGGGACATGTCAGTGTTGCGTTAGTGGCTGTACTTGATCTTAGGTGACTTTTTCAACCAGAATGATTTTATCATTCTATGGTTCTATGATTCTAGGGGTAAACCTCCACGGGGTAAACCACAAATACCAAATATTTACCTTACATATATGATGTAGAACAATGATGTAAATAAAATAAATTTCTTTGGATTAGAATGAAATTGCTAGGATTAATTGTACGAAGAGACAAAGACAAAAGGATGTTCCTTATTGTAACAATAGCAAATGTGCTATTAATTACCTCAGAATCATATTACTCATTTAGTCATTTTATATTGTGTACGATTAGTCTAAATTTTTTGACAATACAATATCATGGTGACATAACAATTATAATAAATGAATGAATTTTAAAATGATAGTAATTTGATATACATTATTTCAGATAAATTGCTGTAGTGTCTAAATGAGCATCTTAGAAATCTCTAGATTTTTTTTCCCCTATAATGTACTATTTATTTATTTATTTAATTTCTTTAATTTCAAGTCTGGAATCTCAAATTACTAGAAATGAAGACAGTAATAGGCATATAAAATTCATTGTATTAATTAAAATTAAATCAATGGAAAATGACTGAAGAATATGAAAAGAATATTTAGGAGATTGCTTTCAAATCTTACATGATAATTTCTGAAAGATGGTGAGTTTTATTTGACAATAGAGAAAAATATGGTTGGTTGCAATGGAGTGGTCTCTCAAAACAGGAAATATGAAAACTGGGGGACTGTGGGGGAATGTGTCAGGAAAAGAAAATGAGCCAGATGTAAATATACCATTGCAAAAATGCACCTGCCCAAGACTCCAGAGTAGGTCAATATTACTGTTTTAGTTTTATCAAGAGTGCACTTCTGAAGCAAATTTCCTAGCTGGCACCAGCTATGTGTCTTTGTTGTGCTGTGGCATACTGTCCTGGGGTGACTGTGTATCCCCAATCGTCTGTTGGGTGCAGGGGGGAGGGCAAGCGCGGTTTGTTTTTCCCCAGGAAAACTCTGCTCATCGGAGTGACCTTGAAGCGGGGGAGCTGGAACACGGCAAGACCAAAGAAGCTCTGTTGTTTTTTTTCCCCAGCAGTTAGTTAGTTTAGTGCTAGCGTAGCTAGACGCTGTAGAATAGCTAAAGCTTTTTGCCTTTTTTTTCTTTTTCTTTTTTTGTCCTTTTTTTTCCTTCCTTTTTGCTTTTTTTGCCCTCTCCTCGGAACTGTTCCAACCTCTCCGGACTAAGGACCTGGAGAAGCACCGGGGGCCTCCACAGGGGACCCACCCCGCCAAGACCAGCCCTGTACATCTCCTTTTCTCCCAGCGTCAGCAGAGACGGAGCGGTGGAGCACAGTGACGACCCTCAAGAGGAGACTTTCTTTAAGTTTGTTATCCCTCCGTAAGCTGCACGAAGCTCTTGTCATCGAGTATTGTGCTGGGAGTGCTTTGCCTGTTTAATAAACAGGTTTTTTCCACTTCTCTCTGAGGAAATCTTTTTTCCTGAACCGGTTGGAGGAGGGGAGGGGGGCCCCGTGGAAGGGTTTCTCCCAAAATCTGCCTGAAACCACCACACATACATAATGCTTTCTTATTACGTGCTTCAGATTTCTTCAAAATTCAACTGTTCTGAGAAATGCACTTTTTTAGGGCATCTGTGAACTTTACCATTACTGGGAATACATTACAAGCACACCTAAGAAAATGGTTGTGAATGCATGAATGTATAGGTTAGGTTTGTAACATTCTTCTCTAGTTCTCCCAGTGAACCACACTATTTGCTAATGTAATCACTGCCTGAATTGTAAAACAATTTTGACAATTAATGAGGGGTACTACCTCAAACAAGCATTTACTAAAGCATTTCATCAGTCTTTATAGATGCATTCATCTTCTAATGGATTGTTATCCCAGAATGTTATAATCAGCAACACTGGGTCCAGCTGGAGGCCAGTCAGTAGTGTTGTCCCCCAAGGCTGGGCCCAGTATTCTTTAACCTATGCATCAATGACTGGGGTGAAGGAGCAGAGGCCTCCTCAGCAAGTTCACTGCTGACAGGAAGCTGGGATGAATGGCCGATACCCGGGGGGCTGTGCAGACCTTCAGAAGGACCTGGGCAAGTTGGAGAGATGGGCAGAGAAGAACTGTTTGAAATCCAACAAAATACAGAATCCTGTGCCTGAGGAAGAATAACCTCATGCAACAACACAGGCTGGAGGTTGACCTGGAAAGCAGCTCTTCAGAGAAGGACCTGAGGGTCCTGGTGGACAACAAGCTGTCCATGAGCGAGCAATGAGCACTTATGTTCAAGAAGGCCATAAGTGGTACCCTGCGGTGCATTAGGAAGAACATTGTCAGCAAGTCAAGGGAGGTGACCCTGACCCTCCATTCGGCCCTGCTGAGGCCATGTCTGGAGTGCTGTGTCCGGTTCTGAGTCCCTCAGTACAAGAGAGACATGGAACTCCTGGAACAGGTCCCAGAGATCAGCAAAGATGATTAAGGGACATTGAAGACAGATGAGATTTCTACAATGCGACCCAGGAGAACAAGCATGAGATGAGTGTTGAAAATACATGCATCAGGTTCTACTGGAGATTTGAGACCTATTTGAGACCAAATGATCAGTCTCTGGTCATTATTGAGTAAAGCTTTTTGAGCCTGACAAAACCTCTTTCAAAAACAGTAAGTTATTTGTGTTAGAAATCTTAGAAAATATTCTGAACGAATACAAGAGAACAACCTCTGCTCAGGCACTTTCATCAAAGACCTCAAGGTAGTGGTGACCTCCTGCAGTCTCCACCCCATTCCTATCAAAGAAGTCCAGTGTCGCTTACCATAGAACACATAAGAGACTGGAAAGAGTGGGAGAGTGAGAGAAAGAAAGAGTGAAGAAAGAAAGAAACACTGAAGAAAGAAAATATGTGCATATCAATTCTATTACTTTTGAAGAAACTTTATTAATTGCATCATTTGGACTTAATTTAACCTATTGTGTCTGAATTGCTGCAACTTTGTAAGATTATCAGTTAGGTCTTGGCTCCACATATAAAACATGTTTCTTTAGCACACATAAAATGAACATGATATTTGGTGTTTTGCCTTGCTTTTGAGGCTTTGTTGAAATTTGGATGCAATTCAGTGTCCGTCCTAAATTAGTTCTCAAGGCTGCATTTTAAGCTGCTGATTATTTTTGTCCTAAAAGAATTAAAAGAGCTGTACTAAAGCTCTTCATATTCTTCCACAGTCATTTATATGACTATATCAGGTTAAATTCCTGTGGTTTTGCTGGTTTGAAATGGATAAGAAGACTCTCATTTGCAGCATCAAAACCACCTCCCTTTCAGTATATAAATCTGAATATTCATATTATTTTGTTTCTTTTGCTACTAGCCCAGCAAGATGATAGGTTTATCATTAGCACGTAAATCACAGTAGTCTGGAAAATTTCAGAAGTGTACAAGAATACAGTATTAGGAAAGTATGTTCTCTATTACTTTTCTGGAGCACTTCATAGCATTTACCTTAATGAGTCATAAATTACATTAGCTGAAATTATACCTTTTCAGTGATATTTTTTGTCCTGATACTCTTACTACTTGATATTTCTTTAGAATGCTAAAGATTGATTAGCTTTGTCTCTGAATTGTATCTGAATTGCTGCAACTGATTCTTCTATAAGATGAGACAGTGCCAAGGAAAAACAGTCTGAACCTAAGTGTAACTTAACTGCTGCATTGGATCACAAATTTTGTGGTGGTCCTCTTCCCCCACCATGCACAAAAAGATGCACATTTTAGGAGATGTTGTATTCCAAGGGATGAGTTATGGTTTTGTAAATAATGGAGGTGACAACTTAAGAGTGATGTTGCAATGCAAAAATTAGTGGAACTACTTCTTTAATTTGAATAAATATATGTATGCATGTATTTATTTTTTTTAAAAAATGTGATTTTTGATTTTAAAGTAATTTTGATCTAGGGGGCATTTATCAATTGTGAATGCAAACATCTAGATATTGCTAAAAATCTATATTCTAATACAAACCAAATATCACTAAGGATTGGAAAACTGACGGTTTGCTTCATTACTGGATCAACCTGGAGCACCTTCAGTAGTAACTGTGTCTTGGTCTGAAAAGACAGGTATCTGCTAGGGAGAGGCAGGCCTCTCTAGGAATGGGGAATTCAAATCCTTCCCTCCGTGTTATTATAATTTGGAAGGTTAAAAAATCTTTTCAGTCAGAGCTATGGGGAAAGGAATAACAGTCCTTTACTAGTAACTATAACAGGACAGACAAACAACAATAGCAATTATAATAATAGTAAAACAGAACCAAGAACCCTGAGGGGCAAGCGGTGGAAACTCTGGTGCTGATGGCTGGGAGCAGTGGATTGTCCCCAGCAGGCAGGGGGGTGTCCTGGCAGGTGAAGTGAGCAGTGCCGGAGAACCCGCAGCGGCTGGACCTGGGCTGACCCAAAATCCAGCAGGGCAGCGAAGAAACTCCGAATTCCTGGGCACTCCAACAGATGATAGAATTCTCAGGACCGAACCCCTCCATTAACCATGGACTCCACGCAGGCATCAGTCACTCGACCGTCCTCCTCCCTGAAAACCGAGAGCCCAAAAAAACCCAACCCCCACCCTCCGCTCCTGGGAGCCTTTTTCCTCACCCAAAACTAAGTGATCAACTTCCTTTGTCCGGGTTGAGCACCCTTTAACTATCAGTATTTAGACTCCTAGCAACTTATGGGGGGGAAAAAAATTCCACAGGAAAACTTAACCCCCAACAAACTGGTAAATTGAAACTGCAATGGAGTGGAGATGTCTTCGAGATGTGAGATTGTTTTCTCAGTTCTCTTATACTGGGCCACAGTATCTACCTGTTCTTTCTCTCCCACAGCTGACTTCTTGTTAACTGAATTACATGGTACCATGAGATTGTTTTGATAGCAATGATGCCTGGCCAAGGAAAAGGATGACAAATCTTTAAAAAGGCATTCTATTATGCATATTTGGAGAAAAAGAAATAGCAATCAAACTGACCTAATACGTTCCCAACAAGCACATGACCATGCTGGATGAGCCAACACAAGAACCTAGATGTTGCATGTAGCTTCTGATAATTTTCTAATTTTACCAGTTACTCTTTTTATATCTTCCTTTTCAATTTTATGCTCTTTGATAAGAAGCAAAACTGGGCAAAATGATTCAGAAAATGCTACATCCTTGTGCTCATGCTGACTTTCTGAAGAGACTTTGAAAACAACTTCTAAAATCTAAAATTACCCACCTAGGGTCTTGGTTTTGAAAGACAGTTGTCTGCCAAGGAAAACTAGATCCTCCCTTGGAATGGAGAATATAAAGCCCCTTATCTCCAAATTATTATAGTTTTGCAATTAGGGGCTTTCAGGCAAAGACATGGGAATAGGAATAACAGTTCTTTACTAGGAATATTTTTTAAAAAGGAAAATACAAATGTAGTAGTACAAAAAAAAACCCCAAGCAAGGTAGCCAACAAAAATCCTGGAAAACTCTGACAGAGTCAGGGATACAACCTGGCACCCTGGTGGTCAGGGTGTTGGAAGCAGTCCAAATACGTCCTCCTGGAGTAACAGATGTGGTTCTGTGGAGTAGAGATGGTCCTGTAGGAAGTCCAGTGGTGATGAGATGGGTCCAGTCCTCCTCCAGGAACCCAGTGGAAAAACCAGATACCTTGTGTCCTTCAGTCCCAGTTTTTATCTAGCTAGGAACAGTTGGCTCCTCCCACACTGGGTGGAGCATCTCACAATGGGATGATTTAATGTGTCATGTCATTGATAGGCCCTAATGGCCCATTATCAGAAGATGTCCCCCTAGAGGATGGAGGGGTGGTGAAAGAGATAAGAAACACTGGCCCACCTGGTTTTAATGGCTGGGCCATTATTAGAAGGCATCTAACCCCCTCCTCCCTGGAAGGGTAAGAGAAGGATAAAACATCTCCCAAAAAACAGCTTTCGACAAATGGAATAGAATACGCAGTTTTAGGTTACATAATCCAAGACACCACCACATTTTAAAGGCAAATCATTATGTTTTGTGCTTTGAAGTATTAAAAAGCTGTGGAAGCTGCATATTCACAATACTGTCCTTGCAAAAAAAACCCAATCCATAATCTCAGAATGAAAAAAACTGTTTTAAACACAGAACAAAGTAAGAATTTGGTATATTTTCAATTAGCTTTTGGACAGTTTTTAAATCTAAAACCTGGGCATCTGCTTAAGAAAAATTAATCTTACCACTTCTTTCTGTAGTAATCATTTACTAATTTGCTCTCCAGTTTCTGGAATGAGCAAAATTTGAGTTATTAAAATACTCTTGGGGAATAACTACAGAAATCTGAATAAGAGCGTTGACTTTATAATTTTTCTCACCTCTATACCTGGAACACAAACTTCTGTTACAGTAGTATGAATTTCTTTTTCGAGCTGGAATGTTAGGGTATTCCCTAATTGTCAGGCCCCAATTCTGCTCACAAAGTTCTGTAAATGGTTGGATTTGTGTCAGGTTCATTTGGGCTAGCAAATGGAGGCATGGATTATTGCAGGGTAAATCCTGGAGTCCCAGTTGTTCGAAATTTCCTTTGACTTCCTTGCTGAGGAAAAGCTCATTACAAATTTCATCATGAAAATCCTGATTCATGAGTACTATTTAACTGGAACACGTTTGCTTTCTTTTAGAATTGAAAAGATTAATATTTCTTGCTGACAACTGAGTGAGTTTCTTTCTTTGTGTGTTTTCGCTTGAGTTGTTCTTTTCATTACAACTTTTCATTATAAGTTTTACTGCAGGAAAATAGCTATAAAAAAAGCAAAGTTTTATTTGTATATTATTTTAATTAAATAAATATAAATAAAAAATATTCCAAATATTCACTGGTCTTATTTATATCAGTTCATACACCATCGATAATGTGTCCTCTTTGACAACATTTAATTAAGACACTTAGCTCTTCCTCTTACTATCTGCATCTTTTTGGAGCAACAACTGTTCCTTCCCAACAACCATCCTGAAGCTGGAAAAACAAATTATTTTTCCCCCTGCTGACACTGAATAGCACAAACTTCAGTGGATTTCTTATTATGTGATCAAGCTCAAGCAGTGTTCTTCCATCTTCAATATTTTAGGACCTGTTTCTGTATTGCACATGTACCTTTCCATCTAAGAATTCAAATCACTTATAGCCAATAGTATTTGATGCCTGGGTCCTGCTATGCCTCCTGTGGTTCAGCATAAAATTGTTTTTTTGTCTTCAAAATGGAATGAGAGCATGAGCTCTTTCTTTTTAGTAGCCTAAATGCTAAAAAAAAAGACAAACCCCCAAGATTGCAGAGCTGGAGGAGATTTTATTTTGAGCTAGCATGTGTCAAAATGAACTTTCATGGTCTGCTGATTCAAGAAAATCAAAATGTCATCAAACGGAAGCGATATTTCAGTGTACACAACCCATCACTTTATTTTAATGTATCTGCCTCTGCATTTGACTCTGCATAGACTCAACACTAAAGTGTTCAGCCTTATGCAGAAAAAATGAAATGTAGTTACATGAAAAAGACTGGAAAATAACAAAAGTTTAAAAAAATGAATGAGAAAATAAACATGTACTTCTAATGGAAGTCTCTTTTACAAAGAAGTAGTAAATATTACTGGAACTTCTTTTTCAATTGCACCACTTCTGCTTATTAAGACAATATACCAATGCTAAAAGATACTCCATTATGAATAATGAGTTCATTTAAATAGTTTCAAAATCCCAAATATTTAAGATGTGAAGTATAGCATGCAACTTTATATAACCTCTTTATGCAGATAATATTAGTTAAACCAGTAAGATTTTATAGTTTTTCATATAATAAAAAAGATGCTGTTGTGTTCTTAATATTCCAATTCTTATGAATTTTACTTTCATTTACATACTGAAACTTTAGGTACAATAAAATTAAATTATATTGGTGGGGTGGCTGATTGCACTATTATAAGCATGCCTGTAAAGAAAATAAACAAATACGCAGAGCATGTGAATAGACAAAAAACAAGGAGAGAAAGAGAAATATGTGAAGTCAAATAATAATTTATTATGAATGTCTTATTAGCGATTGAAGTCAAAAAGAAAAAGTAAAACTAAACAAACTCAAACACCAAGCCAACCAGCAAACAAACCAACTAACCAACCAAGCAAGCAATTGCAGTTCATTAGTTAAATAGCTTGACTTTTAGAGTAATTAAGACACTCCTTTTGGAGTCAGTGAAAATTATATCTGATTAAGGTTGGACGCCCTTTTAGTTTAGCAGAACACTTTTATGGGCTTAATATTTAATGGTTTTTGTGTTTTTTTTTAAGGCCTAGATTCTCAGTTAAGTACGTAATAAGGACACAGGAACATAAATGTAAACATGCAAGTTTGAAAATACTGACATATTTTCTTACATTAATTTGATTTTTTTCTGTGGGTTTTGATCTATTAAATTATTCATATCCTGAAATGTTTTGGATATGTGACAAATTTATGGAGCTTATCCCATCAAATTTTGCTACAGAAAATATGCTGAAATGAAGAATTTTTCAGGATTTTGTCATCTTCTAGTACATAAAATGTTATTCTATAATTTATTTTGTTTTTTATAACTTTCCATAAATTCTTCCATAGGCCTATCTGGAGGCTACAACTTGACTAGAGCTTCTCTTTCTCACTTTTCAATCTCATCTGGTCACTAGTCTATCTAGATAGCCTTTTTTTTGGGGGGGGTGTGTGTGTGTGTGTGTGTGTGTGTGTGTGTGTGTGTGTCTCCAGCACTAGATACAATTTGGTTGATTTATAAAGAGAAAGAAGAATGAATATTTTATCTTTTGTCAATTATTACAGGAATTCTAAAAGACCATTTCTTGGTTGGAGCATATCTCTATGCATCTGCAAATGCACAGGGACACAACCCACTGCTAAGAGATTATGAGCTTAGGAGCAGGTAACATAATAGACTGCATCTTCTGAAAATGTATTTGTCTATCAGTCTATCAACATCCTGAACTAAATATAGAAAGATGTTCAGCTGCAGATTTTAAATAGATTTTACCTTTTCTTCTTACATGGAAGTCTTATAACAGCCATTGCCTCACTGAATGACAGTAAGCCACCTTTATTAAAATCATGTTCACATTCTAGATTAAGTAATTGCATATAAAAAGAAAAAGAAATAAATCTGAGATTTTTAGTAAATAAAAATATGATGCTGATGTCTTCCCAAAATTTAATAGTTCTATTTCTTTCAAAATTATACAGAAACAAGAGTAATTTTAAACTTCAAAATTATCTTACATAATGTCTAGAAATTATGTATATGCCTTTTAAAGGACAACCATACTGGATGTCATATAGATAATTTATATTTAATTCCGAAAAGTAAAATTATCTAGGTTTTTAAAAATTATTATATTTACATGAAGATATTTAATTTTCAGCAGAACTGTATTGCTCTCCCTTTATATGTATTCTTATATACATTTACATACATAAAGTCATAAAATATGAAGGTAAATTAAAACATTGTTTAGGCAGAGATGATTAAGATATTTGACCCAAATCCTATTAATAAGTCAATGAAAATCCAAGAAAATAGAGGTAACTATTTGCTGTGTTTGGACCACTGTAACTAAAGATACAATAAACATTCAAAGGCAAGAAAAAAAAGAATGCCAACCACCCCCCATTTCTTAAAAAAAAACCCCACCTTTTTAATATAATATATGTAGTAGTAGATTGGACATGGATCAGGAGTCATTAATTAAGCCCTTTGGGATTATTTCCATCTAGGCTATCTGATGGGAGGGAATTTGTTTTGTAAGATTTCACATTTCTAGGTGTCTGCGTTTATAGCACAGAAGAGATTAGAGTAATTTGTACCTGATAACCAAAATGTACTTGTAGGGTATTAATTTGTTCATTGGGAATGAAATTATTTTCCCTGTGTTGCATGACAGTCCCATCTAGTTGTGTAGAATGTATCCTAAACAATGTGGACAGTGTGGACATTTTTTCTCATGTATTCAGTCATTGTTTTCAGAATGAGGTGAAAGCTTATCTTCCACTGAGGAAGTATGTTTGGAACTAGTACACGGTCTTCTGAAAAGCTATCGCTTTCCAGATCACCTTGGAATGAGAAACAGAGATCATGAGAATTGAACCAGCAGTAAAGCAACTTCAGCAGTTTTGGTAGTGGCATAAGGGTAAGGGCCCTGTTAGACAAGCCTGCTAAATAAAAGGTCGTGAATTGATCATTGTTTCTTAATCAAGCAGCTTTACACCACATTGCTTAGGGCCAGATCAGCTTTAAAAGTTTTTTGGAAATAAGCCACTTGATATGTTCCAAAACACAGTCAGAGAGAAAGCTAACAAATAAGTAGGATAAACAAGTTGGGTTTTGCTCACAATGTTTTTCTTTTTTTTTTTTTCCCCACTCTTTTAGACATGAAGCGTTTTAAAGCCATTTATTTGCAACAGAAGTGTGTAGATGATGCTAGTATTTTTTACAAAAAAAAAAAACAAACAAACAAAACCAACCAAACAAAAAAACCCACAAGAAAGCCACCTCCAAACACAAACCAAACAGAAAAGAAAGTGCACGCTGAAATAGGATTCTTTATTGTCATGATAACCTTCAGTGGGGAATGATATTCCCAAGCTCTCAGAGGAGGGTTTGTAGCACCTGAGGATGAGGGCAGAAAACATGCTGTATGAGAAAGCAGCAAGGTCCTCTAAAGCATAAAGCCTTTTTTTTTTTTTTCCCCTTTTATATTGTGTAATTAAATAGATCTCTCCTCTTAATATTATCATATTACGTAATAACACTCTTTTTTTTTTCCTTTTTAAAAAACCTTTTTTTTTTTTTAATTATATGACTGTGAGCCTATGTACACACAAGTAGAGGCCTACCTAGTAGAAATCTAAAGATATACGCTTGCCTTCAGTTATTGAGGGATGTTAACAGTTCCTGAAGAAAACTAAGCACAAAAAGCCTCATGGAACACCAGATGGCATAAATGAAGGTAGATATTCTTTAAAGTTTTAACATCACTTGACAAATTTCAAACATTGAGAGAGTCAGTGGGAAACATCAGATAACATTGATTTTCATCATAACAAAAATAAAATAAGAACACAAACATCTGGACAGATAAATTGACAAAGGATGGACTTATAAATAGATGACCCTATATCAAGAAGTATATTATTTATATTGAGCCTAACTTATTCAAGACAAACTAGAGGCAGTTCTGACACCATATTAAGTTGGAAAGAATGGAAGTCTACCACTCATGTTAAATTTGATGTTGCATACAAGAAGCAGGTACTTACATTCCATAAAGAAGTTATAGAATACAATAGTTTATAAAGAAATACTAAAGAGGTAAAAGAGTGAGTAGAAGAAACTAGAAAAGAACATTCTTAACCTAACATTTTCAAGGAACAAGAACAAGAGACAACTCCCAGAGCAGCACTAGGGTTCAGTGGCATGGAAGAGCTTATGAACAATTGTCCAGTTTATTTTCACTACATACACTATAATTTAAATTGGCATATTTTGTATTTGCCAATACAGAGGTCAAAATATAAGTGAGAGAGTGTGTTATTCTAATAGCTCCTAAAGTGGTACTGGTAAATTAGGATATCCATTCAATTTCACTGTTGGGGTCAATTTTAGGATTAGATATAGAGCGGATGAAAATATTTCCCTTAATCAGCTGACCTGATTGGCATGTGGCAGGATCCTTTGGTGTGTAAAATATTTAAAATCTTTTTTCAATGGAAGGCTTCTGTTCAAATAACAATTTGCTAATTTTCATCTCATACATTTATATTTCATGAGTTGTAATTAAGAGTTTAGGTGGTTGTAATCTTACTTTAATTATTGTCACCTAGTGAAATTATTTTTTTGAAATCAATATTGATCCTAAATTCTCCTCAATCCTGAATATCATTCAGACTTAACTTAGTGTTGTTTAAAAAATGCTTTTCTGTCTCCAGTTTTAAGCATTCTTGTCTAGTTCCACTTAAATAGATTTTTTGCCAATGAAAACATTAGGAAGTTAAATTCTAATTGACCTACACAAATCTATCACAAACAATAATAGAAGGCAATGAATAGTGAATAAAACTGGCTCTCCTGCTTATTCTTAAAAATTAGGCTTTGTATCAATCTTTTGAAATCCCTTTGTGATTTGTGTTGGGTGTGGGATTTAATACAGGCTTTTTCCTCCCTGTGTCAGTAACAAAACATCTACATTCTATAAATATTTGTAAAGAGAACTTTGAATAAAATGTGATTTGGTTCTGCAAGTTAAATTGAGAATTACAGATACTGTCAGCAAGGAAATAGTTTTCCTACATCTTAGGAAGATGTTTAGCCTCCTAGACTGTTTTCTGTCTGCTATATGGTTATTTCCAGCAGACATCTAGTAAGTTGAAGTCATCTATAAGAAGGGCTAGTGATTGATTGAGACTCTGGCCAGCTGCTTATAGAATATGCTTGTCCTTAAGTTATCTAGAAAATTACCAACATAATGACATAAAAAAGGAGGAAACAAAAACATTAATTTTCTTCTTACTTTAAAGTTTTTGTTGTATCAGCATCAAGCAGATACCTAATTTTGACAATTGTCTACCCCATTAGCAGACAGAAATTCAAAGTGCTGCTGTAAAAGGGAGAAAATAATTATAAACAAATCTACATCACTGTATATATGATATCAGATACCCCTTAAAAGGTGTGTACAGAGTTAGTGTTTTGTAAACTATGGTGTGGGAGTGACTCACATTGGAAAGTTTGTGGAGGACTGTCCTGTGTGGGAGTGAACCCACACGGGAGCAGAGAAAGTAATCCTCACACAGAGGAGGAAGCAGCAGCAGAGCAGAAGAGATAATGGGTGATGAGCTGACCACAACCCTCATGTCCCATCCCCCCTGCTGTGCTGAGAGTGAGGACGCCGAGAAGAGAGAATAAAGTTAAAGTCAGGAAGAAGGTAGCTGTGGGGCTAAGGTGTTATAAAGATTTGATTTCATTTCTCATTGTAACACTCTGATTCATTTGCTAATCAAATCAATTAATTTTCCCCAGTCTGTTATCCCTATGAGAGTATGAGAGTATGAGAGTATGAGGATGAGTGACCTCTTCCTCTCTATCTTGATCCATCAGCATTTTTTTATATTATCTCTGTCTGATTGAGGAGAGTGATAGAGTGGTTTTGCTGGGCATGTGGCATCAGCCACGTGTTATACCATCACAACGTAACCCATGATGGGATACTGAGTATGTGCATGTAACAGGAATTAACTAAAATGTTAATTTTTAATGAGCGTTTGGATATTTATAGAAATAGAAGGGTTTTTTTCAGAAATTATTTGTTTTATTATATGAATTTTAGAACATATTATAGAAATGAAGAAACAGGTATTGGTAATTGGGAAGTAAGATAAGTACTTTTTCAATATTAAATTCAAATCAGAATCAGTGAATAAGATAGTTCTTAGCTTATATGCCCATAATATTTGAAGCATCAATATCATTTTGCAAATGTTTAAGTGGGAAGTGCAATGTTCTTAATAGTGGGACTTCAGTTTTATAGTCTCTCACTATCTGTGATGAAAGTAACTTCTATAAATAGGTGTCATCACTGTCTCTTTTCTCCAATTTCAGCCCGTTTTTTTTGGTTTTTTTTTATTTTTATTTTTATTTTTATTTTATATGGGAGGTCTGAAAAAATATCCATTTATCAGTATCTTCTGATCATGTTCCAGGAATGAATAAAGCAGCAAGTGGTAGTTAAAAGATAGTGAGGAAATTGGATAAAAATGGATGACCATTTTAATAAAAAAGGTTCATATTCCCTTTTGTAATTCACAGTAGAATGTAACTTGATGGTCTTTCTTTGGCAACTTACAGGACAATATTAAAAAAATATTAATATGACAAAATAATAATATTAAAAATAAAAATGAAAATATAAAAGTAATGGTATCTTATGAGATTTCAGATATTTGGGAATTTGTGATAGTTATGATAAAAAACTTGAATGAAACTGCTCAGGAATCTTTCATCAAGTAATAAATATGATTTTTAGAATTCTAACTTAATTTGCCTCTATCTCTATTCACATATACATACCCATGTGCATGTAACTTTATCAAAGTCAAGATTATGAATGCCTCTTTTTTTTTTTTAATTACTGAACTAGTTATTCAAAGTAGGGTAACTTCACAGAAGATAGAGAATTTATGTTAAGGAGCTGCCAATCCCCAGTCAAAATCAGAACCCAGGGTTTTTTTTTTTCTTCAGAGTCTATTTACATCAAACCCAGTCCACTCACACCAAGGAGGAAGTGGCTGTTGATGAGTTCTTTTCCAAGTCTGACACGCAGCAAATTAGAGCCCACACTGCAGAGGCAGATACTCAAACACGTGCACATGCACACACGCAGAGAACATCAACTTGGCTCATCACAGAGCACTGGGTTAACAGCACCCAAATAAACACCAATTGCTCTCACGTAAATATGAACACAGCAGCACAGGGCTGTTTGTCTTTCCAGCGGATTAGGACTATGGGTCACTGGTGGATGCACAGGTCCTATCACCCCAAACTATCTAAATTTAGCAGCTGACGACAGACAAAGATCCATTAAGTATCTGGATGACATTCTTTAAGTCTGATTAATGTCCATGCCCAGATCCCAGATAATTTAAAAGTCCCTGTATCAAGGGCTGTTTTGTTTTGTTTTGTTTTGTTTTTCCCAGATGTGGACCTCCTGTTCATTGTCTGGTCATTTGTTAGCAAATTGCACATACGTACAGCAGCTGGTTGTATCAGTCAGTATTTCCAGTTGCCAGCATCTAAAACTCACTTCACACATGCATATTATGACTGAGATTACACAAAACCTCAGTTTGCAACATGATTTAATAAGAAGATAGCACAGATTGCAGTGATCAGGGGCAGGGTTCAAACAGAAAAGTGTGCTTACTTACAGTTCACCAGCCATTTTTACCTTCTCCTCTCTGTTTTCCCATGCTTGTTCTTTGCCCATATGCCTTGATCCTTCCCCTTTTCTACCCTTGCTACCTCTCAATAAACAATCTGTCAAAACCTAATTTCTTTTTGCTGGTCTCAGTTTTCCGATATTTATTTTCAATATCCATACCCAGATTTGATGTTTCCAATACTGTTACCAAGGCAATTTCAGTCTTCCATCATATCACCAATGGGATTACATAAGATTCTCCTCCCCAAAAGCTGTGTGCCTCCCTGTCTTGGGTCTGGCTGGGATGGAGCTCATTTTGCCTTAGCAGCCCTCACAGTACTGTGCTTTGCATCGTTAACACCTCAGCACTTTGGCTACTGCTGAGCAGGGCTGACACAGCATCAGCGCTCTCTCCCCAACATTCCTCCCCACTGAGGGGCAGGGGTGGGCAAGATCCTGGGAGGGGACACAACCAGGCCAGCTGACCCAAATTAACCAAAGGGATTTGCCATACCATATGATGTCAGCTCAGATATAAAAGCTAAGGGAAAGATGAAAGGGAGGATCTTGATATTTACAATGCTTGCCTTCCTGAGCAAACACTACACATGCTGAAACCCTTCTTCCAGGGAAGTGGCTGGGTGTCACTTGCTGATGGAAAGCAGAGGTTTTTTGTTTGTTTTTTTTTCTCTCCCTATTTGTACAGGCACACACTTTCGCTTTTACTTTAGTAGACTGCTTTATCAAAACCTACAGATCCTTTTCCATCTTAGTTTTTCTGCCCTGTCCAGCTGGGAAGGCAGAGTGATAGAGCTGAATTTCCATCCTGAATGTTTCACAAGGACAGAATTTTCAGTGTGTTTAGAAGCTTCTCGATATAGTCGTGCAATATGCCCTACACTTAGATTTTTTTTTCTCTCTAAAATCATATTCAAAAAGAAGAATATTGCAATTAAAATAAAATTATATTGTGATTTCAGACAAGTTACCTGGTGATTTTCAGTAATCATTCATTAGCACTTAGTTTTTTCCTGCTCCATAATTTATAATATAACCAGGGATTTAGAATCAATTATGCTAACCTTTCTTAGCCGAACATTATACAGCCAGTCAAAGCTAATCACAGAAACTTCACTTGAGATAATGTAGTGTTAATAGATGCCTTTCATTCCTTCAAGTGTACACATTTCTTATTGTGCTGTGATAGTAAATACAAATAATCAGAAATTCCATAATAGCATGATAAACAAAATATGAAAAACCACAGTTGCAGGGGGATAAAATTATACTTTTTTTCCTATTGTGTGTTGTTTCCTGAAAAATTAATGAATTTTAGTAATCACTGGCAAAGAATGGACTTTTTTGTGTGTGTGTTGGTGGTGATATTTGGTTTGTGGGTTTTTGTGAATGTTGTTGGAGCTTTTTTATTATTTGAAATGTTCCTCTTAAATGCAAATAGTTACAAACAAAAGAAAAAGAGAGGAACATTATAAGACTCTCTTTTCTCCTATATGCCAGCTGAAAGCAGCATGTACATGAAACACATTTTTTCATTTCTGCACACTAATGGGATGGTTTCATAAACAAGAGTTTATCAATGATAGCTTTTATGCATTACTGTAATAAGTAGGCCGTGGAAATATATTTTAACAGGAAACAGAAGAGTATCCAAGAAAAAAACAAGGACCAGTTAAAAGTTTATATACTAAGAACAAAAATAAAATATTTTTATGTTTGCCATCAAGCATTTGAATCACAGAATTCATCATTCACATATCATTAATTTAAAAAAAGATTATTGAATTATATGTCAATCAATCTTACTTTTCAAATTACATTTTTGTTAGATTAAATTAATTCTGATTAGCTCAGACTTTATGGCATCTTAATGAAATGAATACAAACCGAATTTTGAGAATCATAAACATGTAACCCATTCCCAGAGATTCAGAACAAAACTGAGTTCATTAGAAACCCTGTACCTTTAGATATCTTAAGGAGGGATATTAAAAAATAATACCCACAAAACCGAACCCCAGCTTTTCTTCCCCTATGTTTTAACAGTTTTTGTTTTATAGTCTCAGAAACAGAACACTTTCAATAGTCATGATGAACCTCATGGGAAAATTGCCAACAGTATTAGATACTGAATTATAATATTTCTGACTAAGACAAAAAATTTCTCTAAATTTAGTTAGAAATAAGGATTTTAAAATACTTCTTCCAAAATGGTTAAATGCATTACATATGTTACATATTGAGTGAATTTGCTTCCTAAGTTACCAATGGATCAATACTACGGTCTGTATTTACATTTTGTGCCATGGTGAGATAAGCTGAGCCTCTTCTTTCCAAAGACAAGAAAATCATTATTACATTTCAGTAGCCAAACAGAAACATGACCCGAGAGTTTAGCCCCTTATATACGGATAGAATGAATTGTGCTGGTTTTATGTGGCAAGGTTTTGGAAGTGGGACAGATTACAGGAGTGGCACTCTGTGAGAACAGGAACTGTTGTCACATTCCACTGAGACAGGTCAAACTGCTTCAAGAGGGATCCACTGCTGGCCAGAGCTAGTCAATGATGTTGTATGTTCTTCTGTCATAACATAGTTAAGAAAGCCTAAAACCCACTGTGCAGCAGGTGTGAGAGAGGAGAGAGGTGTGAGAGAGGAGAGAGATGTGAGAGGAACAGCTCTGCAGACACCAAGATCAATGCAGAAGGAAGGGGAGGATGTGCTCTGGGCATGGAAGCAGAGTCTGTTGAGAATAAAATGGAAGCTGGAAGGCCCCAGTGGAGCACCAATCCATCCTGCAGCCCACCAAGGACCCCATACTAGAGCAGGATCCTGGCAGCACCTGCAGCTTTTGGAGAGGATCACATGCTGGAGTAATTTTTCTGGCCAGAATTGTGGCCCTGCACTGTGAGGCCCCCACACTGGAGAAGACTGCTCTTGAAGTCTTCAGGGACCCTGAGCTGGAGCATGACAAGACTGTGAGAAGAAAGGAGAGGCAGAGGAAAAGTGTTAACCACTAAAATAACCACAACTTTATCCTACCCTATATCCTACTCTATTTTTAACTAGCAATTAATTAATTCATCATACCCGAGTTTTCTCTGTTTGTGATGATGAGAAAAAGGTCGGCATTTCCCTGTGCTTATCATCACCCATGAGCTTTCTCCTCTTAGTTTTTCCCTGCCTTTTTAAAGATGGGGAGGAAGAGAGTAACTGGGGGAGAGGAGAGGGTCTGAATGCCAGCCAAGGTTAACCACCACAATAGAATTAATTTCATGTGGTAATATGTCTGTACTGGGTGCCATGTAATTATTTTCTCCAAAATCATACTTTAAGTTGATTTTAATTGTGAACTGTCTGAGACAGTCATCTTGTTAACAAACACTCTACCTAGACTGTTTAGATTTATTCTCAGACTAATGGTAATAATTACTTTGTGAATGTAATGATTAATTATTAAGGCTAATGAATTTATAGCAAATTGAAACATTTAATACATAGAACTATTCAATAGTGTTCTAAAAATATTAATACTTGTCTATTACTTTACATACATTCACAGTCATAATTGTCTTCTGTGGTGACGTAGGAGTAAAGTTAAAATTATTGACTACACATCTGGAATTATTGCTGCATTATAAGACCCATAACATAGTCATCATTCTTATTAAACAAAACCTCAAAATTCAATTTCCCTACAAAAAGATGCCATTATTTCAGGCTGCAGTTTGAAATTTAAAACACAACCCCCCACAAGCTAACTAAATTTTCATTTACAGATTTCTAAATTTTGTGTAAAATATGTTAAGCAATAAATATTTAATTAGCTGTAAAGAGTTAAAAAAATTCATAGTAGCATAATTTTATTATTGGATGCATGATAAACAAGTCTTCAGACAGTGACGTATATGGCAACCATGATTACATTTACTAAAGCTAATAAATTATTACTATTTCAAGTGAGATCTTGTAGTTAATTGGTTCATGTAAGCAAAATTTAACTACACAGATTAATCTTTAATAAGCTGAGTAGAGAATTCAAAACATGCAGTAGAACATTTTATTTGCTTCTGTCTCTGTGGGTTGAGGGGTTCTTGACTCTTTGATATGTGATGTGAGAAGTCTCTCATAAGAAGATTCTAAGTGTTCATAACTTCAATATGCCTGCATTTCACACAGTAAATTTACTTAGTATGCATTACTTATTTTACAATACTTTTCCCCTCTGATATCATGAACTTCTAGGTGATTCAGCCACTCTGATTTTGAATAGTCTTTCCAAGACTAATCCTGAGGTAGTGGGTGATTCTGTTGCCTGCCATTACAGAAGCACTGGGGCATGGGCATGTTTCTCAGCCCAGTCTAAAGAAATCTGCTATGGATATTTGTTCCTCATTACACTTCCTTTTTCAAACGTGTGTAGAGTTACAGCTAGTTAAAAAGGGCTGTCTCATTATGCATTTCAAACTGGAAGCAATTGCTTTGATCAGCAAATCCCCAAAGCTCTCTGTGTGATTTTGGCCTTCACTTAATGTGTCATAACAGTATATAGAAAATTATATACAGCATTTATAAGCTAACTCTGAAATCTATGTGAGAACTCTGGATTTTACCACCCTGTTTTGTCATCTGTAATGTTTAATCTTAATTATGTACTTCAAACATATACCAGTGTTTCAAAGATTCCTTGGGCAAGTGTCTAAACAAAAGTTTGACAAATTTTGCTGGAAAAGCACCTGATAGAAGAGTGATATAATAATACTAATAAAAATAATGCTCTGAATTTGCATGCTACTTTGCATTTCAGTAGCAGTGTGGGGACATTACTTAATTAACTTTCCTAATGCAGCTTTTGAAAAAAAAACCAAAACCAAAAACAAAACCCAATTAGCATTCTCTTTTTTACATAACATATCCAAGGTTATAAGAAGTTTATCACAGATGCATCTACAGAAAGTTTTCTCTTATAGTTTGGGCTTCTCTTTTTAGAAAAAAAAGAAATCATATAACCCCTGTCCTCTCTTGAATATTTAATAAAATTTCCTGAAATGACATTTCAGTTCCATATATGCCTCTTAAAATTTTTGAATTTTCCTATGAATTTGTGGGGATTTAATGAGCATACAAAGGTCTGAGTTCACAGTTTTTGCAAGTGGAATTTTATGAATAAAGGTTAAAAGCTTCCTTTCTAAAAGACATGTTTTCTCTAGCCAGCTGAAATGAAATCGATGGCAAGAAGTATTAAAGTTAATTTAAGTCTTTTTGACATTATGTTGACATATTTAAGAGTGTGGAAATCTCTGACTGGACTCCAGAGAAAATAGCACCTCTGAGATACTGGGAAGTTTGCACTGTTAAAAATCCTGTTTTGGTTTTGGGACTGGTGGTGGTGCGAGAGTTGTTTTCTCAAGTGTTTTATGTAAGCGGTTTTGTATTTTCATAAGAAGTTCTATGTAATGGTTTGTTCCATGTACCCCCTGTTTTCCCCAATGGTTTTACCCCAATGCCTGTTATATAACCATCCTGTTATCTGTCAATCACCCTACCCTACACCTGTTCATGTCAATCCTCTCTCTCTCCCTTCGGGCACCCTGTCTATCATTCCGGGGCCCTTCCCTGGATTCTGGAAAGCTCCAGGGAGGGCGTCGAGTGACAAGCTGGTGCCTGAGAAATCCCCTACTCCCCATCTGTGACTGGTTCCCCTGTTCCATGGTTACACCCCCAGTTCCACCCCAATTATTCTGATTAGTCGTTGAATTGTTACCACCTCTTGGTCCTCCCTCGTTTATGAGGCCATGCACAACCCTTGATCAGGGCTCTCCTGAGCAGCAGTGGTCAGGTGCGATGCTCCTGTCAGGTCTCCCACTTAATAAAAAGCCTGTTTACCCTGCTCAGAGAGTCCTCCTTCTTGCCGTCGCCGTGGTTGCAGCAACATCTCATCCTGAGCTGGGTGTGGGGAACCAAGTACCCACGGGGAGGAGGTGGCTTGTGCGACTAGCTGCCCCGACCTAGAGCACGTGAGCTGCAGTGAGGACACTGAGATAGCCCCTGGGCCAGCGCTTCCAAGTGCATGCAGGACACCACGACAGGGACTAATTCAGACTTTTCTGCTGGAGGTACAGCTTGTGTGTTTGGCTGACAGATGGAGAGAGACTTTTTTGAAGGCCCATGGTGATAGAACAAGGGCAATGGTTTTAAACTGAAAGAGAGTAGGTTCAGACTGGACATGAGGAAGTTCTGTTACTGTGAGGGAGATGAAACACTGGAACAAGCTGCCCAAAGATGTTGTGGGTGCCCCATCCCTGGAAGTGTTCAAGGTCTGTTTGGATGGGGTTGTTAACAATCTGATCGAGTAGGAGGTGTCCCTGCCCATGGTCAGGAGGTTGCACTAGGTGATGGTTAAACATCACTTTCAACACAATTTTCTGATTCTGTGAGTCTATTTCTAGTTAATAAATATTTGACTCCTACAATGTCTTATTAGTATACGTAATTGTCAGGTTTAACCCCAAATGACAGCTAAGTAGCACACAAGGTGGGGAAGAGGATTGGAAAGAAAAGATAAACCTTGCGGGTTGAGATAAGAATGGCTTAAAAACTGAACCAAAATTAGTTACAAGTATAATAATAATATAATTACTAATAAACTATCATTAATACTAAATATTTTATAAATAATGATAGTCATGATAGGGAGATGGAGAGATAGTAACAAAACCCAAAAGAAATGAGTGATGAACAGTGCCATTGCTCACAACTCACTGACCAATATCCAGCTAATTTCTAAAAAGTGATGGGCCTCCTTCCAGGTAGCTCCCATAATTTCTATATTGGGCATGATGTTCCATAGTATGTAATATACATTATTCCAGTTTGCATCATCTGTCCTTGCCATGCTCCCTCCCAGCTTTTTATGTAGGTTCTCACTAGCAGAGACACTGAAAAATCCTTGACTGAGGGTAAGCACTGCTTAGCAACAACCACAACATCAGGGTATTACCAGCATTCTTCTCATAATAAAGCCAAGAAACACAGCATTGTACCAACTACTTAGAAGAAAAATAACTCTTTCCCAGATGAAACCAGGGCATTAATAAAGTGAAATGTCTCCCTCCTTGTGTGAGCTACTAAATAATACAGAGCTAGTATATGACTACATAAATATTTATAGAAATAGGGGTATGTAAGTAAGCTTTTTGCCTTAGGTGGTCCCTGTGGCAGACAGCACCAGTATCCAATTTAAGTAAATGTGGTATTAATATACACTATCCGTGGTAGCTCCAGGCACTGATGATAACACTCATCAAGATTTAGTAGCATCTGGTTCCTGTTATTAGGATATGCATTAAAAGACTCTAATTTGGTTAGTCATTTCTTAATTAGAACTGAATTTTTTTCCTGAAATTTACAGAATTATGACACAATTGTTGAAGGGACATTTTGTTATTTCTTTTATCCAATGAATCTTGTAAGTTATCTAAATAGTTTTTCAACTTTACCTCCTAACTACTGCAAACAAATGCTTCATATTGTCAATGTAATGGCTGAGAGGATCTCCATCCATGGATGGAATACCATAAATCACATGGTGCTCACACACTTTTGTGAAGTGTGCATATCTGATGCTTGAAAAATGGGAAAGCAAGGCTTTTTTTCTTTGATAATTACTTAGCCTGCTTTTTAAGCTTATCCCTGTCTTATTGTTCCTTTTCCCAATGTATCTTGATTATTAAACAGAAATTTATAGATAAAGGCATATTAAGTGAGACTCCTACTCTTGCAGAAAATAGAATGCCTGTCCAACCCCAGTGTCTGGCACTTGGCTTAACTTGTCCTGGCCTGTCCAGTCACTGATCCAGGGCCCATGGTACACAGACACTCACTCAAGTTCTAGATGCAGCACCATGAACACCTTGTGACTGAAGATTCCCAGCCACTTACTGCACTCAGACCTACACACACACACACACACACACACACACAGAATGGAGTCTCCCCTCACGAAAAGCAAAACTGTACAGCCACTGATGAATAAGAACAGGGAAAACAAGTGTACTGGTTGGTTGTGACAAGCGCTTCATATTGCCTTATTCTTCCAATTTCCCATCTTTATTCCTCTCCAAATTACCTAAATTATTTCCTTTTCCCACTTTTGTTTCCCCCCCTAAGAATCCCACAAGTCCTTGGCATTTCAGTCCTTATTTGGTTTGGTCCTCCTTCACATCACCACTCCTCCACCCCCCAGTCAGTTTTACAGGAGCTTTAGTGTCGATTTATCTTGATGGGTTTTACACTTGGACTGAATTTTCTGAGACAGCCCTTGGAAGATCCAATATATAGTGTTCAGCCAGTATATGGTGCTCCTTCCTCTGAAGTTTTAATTTGAGGTTCTCCCTGATACTGCACCCCTGATCTCCTCTGGGCTTGTGAGGCTGTGCTGGGCATATGCTAGCCAGGGCAAGATATTGTTTGGTCTTCCCCATCTTCCCCAACTGCCATCATCTCCTTGGATTTATGTGTTGGTGTGCAGACAATCTTTTATCATATGACCTAAAAATGTAAACATATGCAAATGAGCTAATGGATAGCTGATGGGAATCTAGTCTTTATGGTCAGTGAAGGCAGCAGAGATATTCAGCTTACCAACTGAAGTGTCAGCTAACTAAACCTCCTTAATCTTATTTACTCTGAGCAAAGGCTTGACCCTTTTCCTTAAAATCAGAATTTAGTGGTTTTAGAGAGAGCATAGGATATCAGTCATTCACAAATGACTGGCAGAGGTGACATGGGACTTCTGAGACGCCTGTGCTCTTCAAAGGCAGCAGCTGTCAGGCAGGTAGGGTACGTTTTAGATTTTCAAGTGAAATTTTAACTTGTTCATATATAGTGCTATTATTTTAATTCCTATTACATGAATAATACTTCTAACAGAAAATAGATTTTTTGGGGGGGAGTAGTTGCTAAAAATAGGTTTCTCTGAAGAATTACATGGGTAGACAATGTAGTGAATCAGCAGTGCATTAAACTAGGGCAATGAAGCACAAGGATTGCTTTCTTCAAATAAGCTTCCAAATGTAATTTAGATTTTGTTAGCTAGTAAATAGGTTCCGGCAGAACTGATACAGCTGAACCAATATCTAACATCAGTTCACTGAAGTGTGGCTATCCTCCGGGGTTCCAAATGTCAACACAGCAAAGCATTTTATGAGCAGAACAAAGTGAGCAGGATTATTCTGTATTCTGGACAGTTGTATCAGGCGTGACAATTTTGTGTACCTGAATCCTTAATAGGTGTGTTCCCTTCACATCTGCACGTCATAGTACTTTTCCAAGGTAAGAAGCCTGGGACCTTTTTCAATTTGCACATGCTGTCCTTGTAATTGTTAATCAACAGCGCAGTTTCCAAGTAGTTGGACTCCACCTTTTCTTAACATTCTATTTCCTAGTGCTTGCACTGCTACATATTTAGCAGAACACAAGAATTAAAAAGGATGTTAGAAAAAAAAATGCTAAAATGTAAAAAAAAAACAAAAATCATTTTAATGAAAATATTAGCAAAAATGTTCTAAATGTTTTGCTCACAGTTTGGTCTTTTTGATCAATAGAAGTTTAATATTTCACCTTCCTATAAAGACAGAGTCCATCAGTCTTTCTTAAAGAGAAGGCATGAAAACTTTTAAATATAATAAATAAAAACATTATTACTAAAATTTTAAACCAAATTTTTTTTGCTACTAACTAAGGACTCTTTTTTTTTTTTTTTTAATATAAGAAAAGATTAAGCTAGACTGCCCATCTTAGATCTTATTTAAACAATAAATAAAACAAATATTTTGGTTCTGGATCCTGGCCATAATAAAGCACATTTCTAGCACATTGAATTAGAGGTCTTTTCATGGAAGAAACAATAAAGGAAATTAAAAAAAAATTCTTTTACCAAAAATATGTTGAACTATAAGTAGCAGGAGGATTTGCAAAGAGTTTGGTTTTTTTCAGTGCGGAAATTTGGGGTTTTTTTTCACTGCAGAACAGTAAATAAGTCAAGTAATATGGACATTTTAGTTCCTATAACAGGCTTTAATTATAAAGAAGAGGGCCGAAAAACTTATTATATTCTATTTAAATCAAAAATAAATTGAATATTTTGAAAAAAACCCCACAATAATTGAAACCACAGAGAAACAGACCAAACTGCCAAACAGTCTGC
The DNA here is from genome assembly GCF_015227805.2 of Hirundo rustica. Classification (NCBI taxonomy): domain Eukaryota; kingdom Metazoa; phylum Chordata; class Aves; order Passeriformes; family Hirundinidae; genus Hirundo; species Hirundo rustica. Next base: position 74,549,158 of record NC_053451.1, on the reverse strand, counting down.
TCTCATAACTTTAACTTTCTTTGAGATTTCCCTCAATGCAAATCAAGGACAGGAGAAAGGGATGGGAGAACTGAATGGAAGGGGAAAAAAAAAAAAAAAAAAAGGTTTAATAATACCTATTAACTTGTAGAAAAGGTGTTTGATCCTTCTAATCATTATTAATAAGGACCAAGATTCAGTTGTTTATTCATCTAAACAGAGATATCTGTTAGCAGATACTGACATGAAACTAGATAATGAGAGCTTTTTTTAGCCAAACCCTGCATTCCTCTCCTCTCCCTCTCCCTCTCCCTCTCCCTCTCCCTCTCCCTCTCCCTCTCCCTCTCCCTCTCCCTCTCCCTCTCCCTCTCCCTCTCCTTCCCCTTCCTCCTTCATTCCTCTTGAGCCTCTGCTCTTTCATTTTCTATTTCCTTGTCACTGACCATTGTCACCCTGGTTTTTCTGAGTTTTTTAAAGCCTTTTGATTGTTCATAAGATGGAGTCAGTCTTTTTAGCTTCTGTACAATATTAGGAGCAGTTTTTGCCTTTTCTCACACACGTAACATAAACAAATCCTTTGTTTTTCATTCTCTGTCCTTTGTTTGCATATTTCTAACCTGAAAACAATTGTAACTGACAGTTGGTCTGGCCATTCAGCTGGGAGGTGAAAACTCCAGAAGCCAATCCACAGCCAGACCCACAAATGTATAAAAAGTGAGAAATAAACAGGCAGAGGGGCTCTCGGCCTTGGCTCAGCCTTGGGCTCTCTCGGAGGAACATCTCTGCCCTGCAAATCTCTCGTCTCCGTGTGGTTGCTTTGCGTGTCGCGATCACAGACCATCATGTACCCAAGTCTTTAGCTACCATGCCAAGAGACTCAGCTTTTATGTTTTAGGAGAAGAAGGCAGTGAGTTCAAAGTGGGCTTGATTTTGTGTAGTGTTGCTTGGCTGTGTCCAAGCTCTGCCTCTGCTATCAACTGCCTGGACAAATGCCTGCAACTGGTGAGCATTTCCTTCACTTCACTTTTGATTAGTTTGCATGGCTCACTTTACGAATTGGAAGAGAGTAGGGAGTGTAGTGAAAATGTTTATTGCCTGGGGAAGGAATATAATTGGGACTTGTACTGGCTGGATGCCTTGGCACATCAACAGCAGTGACCATAGATAAGAGAATGTTTGGCAAAGTTTTTACTGTTAGGTTTTTGAAATACATGAAAAAGCCTCCCCGGCTGATGAGCCAAAACCACTATAAGCTATGAGCATGAAAAACATCCCAAACCAACAAACAAACAAACAGATTTTCCACAAAATAATACAAGAAAAAAAAAATCAATTTAGGCTATTGTATTTCAAGCTAAAGAATTCTATTAGTCTAAAATTAATTTTGCACAGAAAAAAATACTCTTAGAGAAAAAATTCTTGTTTCCATGGAGATAGGTTAAATATATACATTTTTAGTAGATACCTGTCACTTTGTTTTCACTTCATTGATGTCTTTAAATTTAAATATATCTAAAATACTTTACCTAAATTTACATAAATTTGTACATTTAGTCTAAACTAGTAATCTACAGTACTTGTACAGTCAATGAAGAAAGAACAGCATCTTTGGCACATCAATGATTCCCCTTGGTTTAGACACCTAGATGCCTTTAGACATTACTCTTTCCTCCTATAGATAGGAAAGTCTTAATGAATCATATTATGCTACCATATCAGACCCATGATTCAGTACTGCAGCGTAAAAAGAGTATAAAAATTAGTGTCATCACTACCAGAATAGCAACTGAAATATTTTTTCCATACTGAATTTTTTCAGAGTCTTTCCCCATGTATGCTTTTTCTGTGTTCATATCCTTTCACTCACCAGGACCACAGTCTTTGCTTCAACTACATGAATGAAGTAAAAAAACCCTTTTCTTTCCAGTCCCTTCCCTGTCTCTAGTGCCATTCCCTCTCCAAAACCTCAAAAAGAAACATTGTCATATATCAGTTAGTTGTAGCCTGCTGAGGCATAGGCGATTTTAGTGAATGCGTTACAGTAAAGTCTTTCAACTCCAGAAACTCAAGAGAAAACCTTCACTGAAACATCACTGACATCACAGCAATTTGGTCATACAAAATTACTTTGTATGGCATTGCTGTCATTATTACTACAATATCGTCCATGTGAAGACTATGAAGAAAGTACTATGATGTGTTAAAATTATGCCCTTACATGTAACTAAAAATAGTTACAGAACACCTGCTGTGGTCAACAGCACAGAATTTGTTAGGAACCAAAGTAGTCCTGAATCTTCACCTATATTATTTAGTAAGAAGATACAATAGCTAGTAACTCTTCCAACAGAGCTTTAAAAGCTCTTGAGGAAAGTGAAGACATCCTAGTAGATATTTTTTTTTCATTCTCAACCAACACCTATGTTATATTTCACTAAGTCCCAAATGCAGGTGAAATTATACTTTTCCAAGTATCCTTTGATATATATTTTGAAGTTTTAGAGATACCTACTGGTCATGTTTTAAGGGGACATTAATATCAGCTCTGTGAAAAGATGAATTGCACATAGTATAGTTTGAAAACTATTTTTCTATGTTTTATGAGTCTCTCATTAAAATTCTATCCTCTCTAGAAAATTCTATATGGTGTTTCCAAAATATACAAATTATATATTTTTTAAAATTAATTTTCCTATTTTTACAGGTTTTTTTTCAGCAGGTAGATTTTTTGTTTATTTTCTTTTGTAACATATAGACATAAGAAGCATTTCATCTCCAGAGACTCAAAACATTAAAGAACCAACATGGTGGAACAGTCATTTTTATTTCCTTTCAGCAATGCTTCATGCTTCAGTGTGTATCTGCAACCAGTGTCAATGTGTAGATCACAGTTGTATGTATGTTACTAAAAGGCTGAAAGTTCTCAGAAATAACCGTCTTCTGTGTAATACTCAAAAATAATTGAAGCTGTTAGAAGAAATCTGAGGGAAAAAAATCCTGGATTTAAATGAAAATGTTTTCCAGGTCTTCTGAACATATAAGTGCACTATAGGAAAACCACAGTCTTGTTAACTCACCAACCCTCTAATTAGCGCAAGAAAAGCTGAGTTTTCAATGGACACAGAAAAACACAGCTTTGTGAGGAAGGTTTGAAATTATTGAGAGTTCATTGTATTTTCAAGGTCAGATTGATCCTTGACAGTTGCATCATATAACAGTCTAACACTCTCGTAAATAATGTAAGTAATTTGTGGCAAATTATTGACAATGAACATTATGTGATGCTTTAGGATTTTGGTGGGGTTTTTTTGTTTGTTTTGTTTTGTTTTGTTTTGTTTTGTTTTTTGGCAAGGAAGGAATGGTTTTAATTTACATGTTAATTTCAATGTAAAAATAAATACATTTAAAGAACTTAACTCCTCTCCAAGACTTTTTTTTTTAACAATTCTTATCTTGTGCACATTCCTTCAAGTCATCACCGGAATAAATTTTTCTCGTATTCATATATCTAGTAGAACCCTCCTGCCATGAGCAGGGACATTTTCTGCTAGGTCAGGTTGCTCAGAGCCCCATCCAATCTTACCTTGAATAATTTCTGGGGATCTCAGAGCCAGCTATAAGCCTCAGCAACTTTTGTTACCTGTGCTATAACTGCAGTCCTGAATCAAGTTCATGCTGTAGGTCAAATGCTGGTGCTGCCTGTTGCGTTTTGGACAAGCAGCACAAAATGAATGAGTTCTCTCCAACCCTTGGCAATGACATGGCTGCTGGTACATTTGCTGACAGTTTCTGGGCACACTGAATGAGTTTTTTCTTTTCAGTCCTACCTGGGTGGAGCTGAGGTCACACTGCAGAAATTATTGTTCGATCTGCCTCTGTTTGTGAAAGAATGAATTTAGGTTGCTTGGGCTCTGAATTCTACCTAAATTTCTTCATAACATCCCTGCAGTTTGACTGGATACTTTTTGAGCTCACGTGCCATTGTCTGCAAGATGTTATTTTCAAGGCACTTGCTGCTATTCAACTACTAAATTATCTTTAAGATAGACTGCATTTACAGTTACAGCTGTCTTGGCAGGCTGAGTTTTGATGCTAACCTGAAGATATACTTCCCACATCATCCTTATCTTCTTGCTCTCATGAGATGACAGAGGAGAAAATGAACTACAAAACAGGTCCTGCAGTGACTAACACATGTAACAGATTTACCTAAATGGAACTACAAATTTCAGAGAATATGTATTTGGGTCAGTAGTTGTCAGGGGATTACCTGGTAACTTACTGAATAAGGACATGCCTGACTGTTGCAGTCAGATCAGCAGATAACCCCTATCAGTGTAGCAAAGGACAGCATAGTTTGTCTGTGTAGAATGATAATAGTTTGTCTGTGTAGAATTATTTGTGCAGAGGGGAACAGCATCCATCTGCTGTTTGAAAGTGGGGAATTTGCAGGAATAAATCAGGGTTCCACAGGAATGTTTGCGATGGGAAGCACATTAACAGTAAACAGTAAGGTTTATAGGTTTAGAGGGGAAAAAGAAATCTGAGGGAAGCTGTGGTAGCTGAGACATTGAAGTAATGTAAATGAATGAGTTTCCATGTAGAAGGGGTCAAATATGGTTCAGTTAACTTCCTCCACTGTGAACTGATATTAGCTTAGGTTTTTTTATTATAGATTATAAGAGTTTATATAAAGGGATGACTTAGATAATTAGTAAAAAGGATATTATACAAGATTCTATTCTGTTCTTGTGAAACTGCTGGAAAGAAAGATTGAAAAGATTTAGTTTGATTTTTGTTTTGCCTTTTTTTACTATTTCATCTAAGATAATTTTTTGTTTGTTTAGACAAAATAGGAAGGCACAATCTTTATCTAGGACAGAGAGAAATCCATTGCATTTAGAATTTAAATTATTACAGCGTAAATTGTGACTTTTGGCTAGCTAGTGCTCAAGCAATATTCAATACAATGTGGTTATCTCCTCCTTAACAATGTAAAGAATAAGAATGGTATGAATAATAATGTTTGCTATGACCAAGTTCTTTACTTCCAAGAAATAGTAAATTTTGGTCTAAGGTTCTCTTCTTACATACAGTTACTCTAATGCAGCTAACATATATCTTCAAGCACCTAAGCCTAACCTTGAGAGCTTTACTCATCTGTAGTGTCCTTAAGCATTTATTGGATGATCACTCCATTAAAAAGCAAACTACAGCATAATTTTATGCTTGTGCTTATATATGACATCACACAACAATAGAGCAATAAAGCTTAGAGCTGAACATAATCATAAGTAAATGGGGTAAAAGGATGCAGTTTTCAAATGGTGAAAGTATGTTTCATATACTTTCTCTTCAAGCTCTATGGCCATAAAATAACCTAGGCTCTGGTTGTCATTTGAACTAGCAAATTTACATCCATTAAAGATATTTGGGTCAATCTCTACAAGGTTTTATGATGCATGCTTAGGTTGTCTACTTATCAGTCTTCCCTTTTGCCTTCTCAACTGACTTTATTTTTATTTCCTTCATCTGTCAAGCAGGTGATCAATTCTCTTACTCTCTGGAGATTGAAGTTGATAACCTCAGTGAAAAAAAACTGTTCCAATTAAGTATGAAACCCTCAATAACCTCTCTACTTAAATGTCTCTGGCCCTGAAGGTGTAAAGAAAGGGTTATTTAGGTGAAAACTGCAGCTCCAGCATTCCAGAGAGAGATTTTAACCCAAAGGAAACCATTCTGATGTTGAAATAAACAGCAGATTTTTTCTTCCTAAACTGAACTGAAATTCCAGGCAGGAAAATGTGTCCATTTCAAACTGTAAAAGCTGATCCTAGATTCTGTTGCTGATACATTTTTAAAACCTTGCTGCATGATAAACTATCTGAGAAAAAAGAATGGCCTCAATTAAGTGCAGTCTTGTCTATTAAGTAGCAGTCTTATCCTGTAACAAATGGTTGAGTGTGTTTGTGTAGTACAATTGAGAATGAACCCAAAATAAGTTAAAGCCACCAAAAGGTTAATACTTGTCCTGAAGACAACAACTGCAATTCCTTCTTTCTTAAAAAACTTATTATAAAATCATAAGGTAAAATCAATGATTTGAAGAACAGAAGGAAGCAAAGATCATGAAACAGAAGTGGAAGCAAAGAATCTTCACTGCAAGGATAATGGGGACACAAGGAACACCCCCCACCCAAAAAAAAAAAAAACCAAAAACAAACCCAAAGAAACCAAACAAACAAAAAAACAAACAAACAAACAAACAAACAAAAACTAATGAGCACCAGAGATTTCCTACGAGGGAGACAAGTTCGTGCTACTTTGGTTTTCCCAGCCAACAATAACATACAGAGGAAAAAAAAAAAAAAACACAAACCACCTAAGAGCAATATTTCAAATGTAAATCCACTTCATATGTTTAATGAAGTCAGCAGCTGAGTAGATGTTCAAAAAAAATACAAAACCTGTCCATTTATGATTGCATGTGTGACTTAGTGTTGTCTTAGGATACATACAAAACATATTTTGCTTTAACTGCATTAAAAAAAAGCTGACATATAACAATGCTGTATCTTCAGGAGCACCTTCTACTGAATTGTTTAAAATGACATTTGTATAGACTGGCCAGCTGTACAGCAGAAACTACTGTGGAAGTCTCATGGATGACCAGGTTTTCTGCAGATTTTCTGAGATATTAAACAACAGAGTTGAGCAGTAAGAATTAGCTGTTGACCCATGCACAGCAGGAAGGGGGGAACACGGGGATTGTCCAAAGATGCACCTGGAGAGCTTGTGCAAGTACTAGTCAAACAGTTTATTTTGAAGTCTGCTAGTATTTCAGTCAATAAATAGTTCTTAAACCTGTCCATTTTCTCATCTAGGCAGAAACTAGCTGGGGAGTTTTTGGATCACTCAGGGAATTGTTGACTGAATGCCCTGGCTATAAAAATATGTACATCCCTATATCCAGCTACATCACAATTGTAACTCTATTACAAACAAGTTTTTTTCTTATCAAGTTTTGTCCTTACGTAACAAAGAAGAGTTTTCACACATATAACACAGAAGTTATATTTTGCAGAATGTTATAGACTGTGAGTTTACTAGATGCTAAATAATAGATTCCATAGAACATTTGGAATTTTTTTCAGGAAATAAAACCCACAACTAACTTTAAGATCTAGATGGAGATTCTTGAAACAGAGAAATTGGTTCTTCACTTAATTGTACCTCTATGCTTTACAGTAAAAGTTCATTTGCAATTTTTTTTTTTTTTTCATAAGATAAGGAGTACAATACTAAATCAGAAAAACTGTCCTTATAGTTTAGTCTTCTGTTTAATGACAGTTGCCAGTAGTGGAAATACTAAGAGAATTGTAAGACAATTTACACAGTTCTTGCCTAGTATATTTTCTTAGTTTCATGGAAATTTCTACAAGCAATTGCAGGGAAGTTTGCATCCAGAACATTCAAACAGCTGATGCATCCATCATATTTTAGTTTTTCTTTCTTAGTGTTACTCTATATGACATTCTGAGGCAAAGAGATTTATGACTGCAAAGTGGGTGTGGATGTGGGTGGGAAAGCAAGCTTACTCCAACAGAAATTTTCCAGACATTTCATAGTGGACAGTAGTTCTGCCATAAAAATAAAATAAATAGCAAAAAAGCAAGCAAACACAAGTTCAATGAGTATTCCAAATTTGCCATCTTTATGTTGTCACTGATATTAGTCTAATTCAGTATCCTTCAGCAATCACTTTTTCTCACAGTGAGAGGCAAAGTCACATATTCAGTCTTTTTCTCGAGAACTTTCAATATTCATGATCATTCCTGAAATCATGGTCAGTTGTTGGTGAGTTTTAATTATTTTAAATTCTAATATGATCTATACATACTACATATCAGAACTGGAAAAAGTGACCATGGCGTCATGATTTTATGTAGTGATTTATTCAGCTCTGTTGTTTGTTTTCCTTTTTTTTTTTTTTTTTTAATTTTCATATAGCTAAGAATTGCTCTCTACTTTTCAAAGAAATATCTTTGATGTATTTTTATTGAGCACTAAAATATAATTTGTAACCATTCTTGTTAAGACACTCAGAATATTTTCACCATGCACATTATTGTGAATTTTCCATGTAAAATTTATAATCTGTGAAATCCTATAGAATGTAAAACAACTGAAATCCTATACAATATAAAGCAACTCCATGCAAAAATTATCCACTAAGCTTTCAGCACTTGTAGCAGAAGCATGTGTACTGCAGTGTCTATTCATAGGAGATGGAGACAAACAGGATTTTTGAGATGAAAGGTTCATTTATTTTCTTTTCCTGCAAGGAAGAATGCAGTAGAAACACTTATCACTCTCCACAGAACAAAATAGCATTCTAGATGACTGTGTCAGATTGAGCTGTAGATATTGTAGTCAGAGCTAGATGAACTGAACTTCATGTCTTGTCCAAGGGCTTTCTAAGACATCTACAATGGAAAGACTTCATCAGAGATTTACCAAGTCTGCTTATCATGCTTTTGAAAAATTACTTAATCTCTTTTATGACTTATAAAATGGTCTGGAATAAATATAGCCTTCATTCATAGACAAACCACGTTCTTTGTCCTTACTACTGGAATGGAGGTGTTGTTTTGTTTTTTTTTTCCTTGGTTGGTTTTTTAATTCATATTTATAATTATCAAGGAGAAACATAAAACAGTGTAAGTTTAAGCCATGAAACAGGATTAGTTAGTGAGTAATCACTGGTAATATATTAGAGATAAATACTGCTTTCTGTAAACTTCTAACTACAATCCAGAAAATAGTTGGATTATGAAAATTCTTAAAATTGTGACATTTTGAATTGTACAATGGGTGTTTCAAACCTTCTGAGATGAGTCCCTAAATCAATAGAGCAAAAGAGTTTTTCTTTTAATGGACAGTAATGTTTTGTGTTAGCAAGAAAAATAAATTTGAAATCTAATGTAAGGATCATACCCAATCCCCCATTAAGCCCTTGTAAGAAACCTTAATGTCTATCTGACAAATCAACAACCTTTACAAAATTCCCATTCAGAAAATAGATTACAGTTTATGTAAGCAAGGTTTTCTGCAGCAGAGAAGTTTATGATTTCATTAAAGGAAGGGAAGCCTGTGAGTGTGACAGCTGACACACTCCACAGGGGATTCATCTTTATAAACACTTGTTTTCTGCTGGGGTTTGTAAAGAGTATAAGAAGAATTAAAAAGAAAGAAAAAATGGTTTCATAAAATCTAAGCAACTTAATTAAAGCTTACTGTGTACACTTTTTTTTTTTTTTGCTGGGAAGAAGAAAGCTGGTGGATTTTGTTTTGCGGTAATACCTGGATAAGCTTCCTGGGGAGGTAAGAGAGACACCCAACACAAATTCACAAAGAAATTAATTCCATGCTTTGTATCTATCTCAGTCTCAGCTAATACTATGACTGCAACAAAAACCTTTCATGTAGATGTGCTCCTTTTCACACTTGACATTTTCACCAGCTCAGCTGGTCAAATTATTAACCAAAATACAGTTGAATGCTGTCTTCTTTTTCAAATTGTTTCCAAAAGAGTCATTGCATACCAATCTATCATAGCTAGAAAACGTAATACTGTAGTAATATTACAATAGGAAGTGACTAATCAAATATGAAAGCTATAATAGTCCTAGTTTACAAATAGGCATTGCCAGATATATCAGGTATACAATTATGAGGAATCCATATAATTTTCTGTATTGAACTAGAATATTCATGAAAAAAACATAATAAGTACTAATGATACAGTTTTTGAAAATTATTAAGGTGATGATACCAAGGTCTTCTAGTATCCAAAACACTGTTCCAGTCACAGTTTTATCTACTATTAAAGATTTTTCAAAAATTTAACTGAATAAATTAAAAAAAGAAAAATCCCTACCAAAAAAATCCCCCAAACATAAAAACTACTACCACCACCACCACCACTACCACCACAAAACCAAAAAACCAAAAAACCAAAAACAAAAAAAAACCAAAAAAACCCCACAAAACACAACAAAAAAACCACCACCCACAAACAAACAAACAAACAATCAAACAAACAAAAGTTGAAATGACTAGTGTGCAAAAGCCAGATGTGGTGGGTTGACCTTGGCTGAATTCTTGATGAACACAAGCCTCTCTCTCATTCCCTTCCACAGTAAGATGGCAAGAAGAAAAGAAGATGGAAAAAACTTGTGGGTCAAGATAATGGCAGTTTAAAAAAGCAAAAGAAAAGATTGCACGCAGAAGCAAAGAAAACCAGAAGATTGTATACCCTAATTCTCATTAGAAAACCAGAAGATTGTATACCCTAATTCTCGTTAGCAGCTGATCTTTGGCCACTTCCTGGAAGCAGGACTTCAGAAGACACAGTGATTACTCTGGAAGACAACATAATGACGTTTCCCTACTCCTTTCTCTTAGCTTTTGCTGCTTAGCAGTGTCCCTGTGCTATGGAATTTCACTTTGGTTAGTTTGGACCTGCTGTCCCAGCTGTGTCCACTCCCAAGGTTTAGCCCATCTTCAACCTAATGCTGAGGGGAAAACATTATAGAGACAGCCGTGATTCTGTGCCAGAGCTGCTCAGCAGTAGCCAAAGCACTGGTGTGTTTTTCAATGCCTTTCCAGCTACCAGTGCATAGCACAGCACTGCGAGAGCTGCTGTGGGAAAAGAAACTCCATACCAGCCAGACCCAATACACCTGGTTAAATCAAACATTTAAACAAGTGCAGTCTGGCATAGGTGAATATTGACACAATCCAATAAAATAATTTAGAAAACCCTTTCCTAAGCTTCTTAGATTATTAAGACTTAAGTTTTTAAATTTCCTGGAGGACATTGTGTATTAGGTATTTTCAAACCACGATTAACTACCATCACAGAATTCAATTAGAAACATAGATAGAGCAGGAGTTGCCAGTAGTTTGTAGACCCAGTCAAAGAAGCATTCAGAACATGACTTCTGGAATCCAGAGTGAAGGACTGATTCCTCAGGTTCATAAATTCATAGGTAGGTTAAAACAGTTAGTATTGTATTGATCTTGCCTGGTGGTCAGGCACCCAAAACCCCATTCTTTCACTTCACACCTTGTCCCAGGAGTCATAAAAGAAAGTGAAAAATCTTGTGGATCAAGGGAAGGACATTGAGTTAATCTGTTTGACAAGTTATTGGAGGAAGTTAATGATTTCTTTTTTGTCTTTGTAGAGAGCAAATATTGAGCAAATAGGAGTGAAAATTTATATGGGCACCAGTCTCTTACAGATCTCTGTGATTTCAATGATGTTAATCCATTTTCTCACATAGTTAGTTAGTTAGAGCTAAAACTCTTCAGACATTTGCTATGACTGCTGTTACAGTTTTGCTATTATTTTTAGTGTTACTGAAACTAAATAGCTAATGTAGCCCCATGCAAAATCTGTTTTTCAGAATCAATACATAAAATTAAAAATATGGTACATAGGGATTTCTATTCATGACTTCAGATGCTTTTATTTCCAGCCTTGGTCATGGAAGCTAAATAGACCTACCATTCTACTGCTGCCTGGCATCAGGCAACCTTACTCTTGGCATTATTATGAACTCAAAACTCTTAATTATTCCTATAATCATTGGTGCTATGACAAGAACCCATAGCGGATGAATCATCTTAAAATGGCACAATTCCAAATTGGCCCTGATCATATAACACTTTTTGGAACTCATACACTTTTTTTATTACTTGAAATAAAATTACAGTATGATATATATGATTGAATACCATTAATATTGACTATTCCTATGCTTATCTCCCAAACTGGCAATGACATACTGTGAGGGAGATGAGTGTGAAGCCGTTACATAGTTCACATAATATATGTCTAACAAATCTGCTTTCATTAATCATTCTGCATAGATTTTCCACTTAATTTCCACATATGTATATTTTTCAATTAAAGTTGTAAGAATTATAATGACTTTAAAGCAGCAAACTTTATTCTACACTCAAGCATTAGTTATGTCTAATTCATAAGACAATTGAGCTCCGGCAGATTTATGGTGGGATTTTTATTGATTTTTATGTCCTCTCATTACAAATTGAGAATTGAGGGAATTATTTAAGCACTTGGTATTAAATAGCCATAATGTATGTGTTCAGAGAAAGACAGTTGTTTATTTGTGAGCAGTAGGAATAGTGGGAAATTCAGTAAATTAACTTGAAAGAGAAGGAAGTCTATTCAAAAGAAATATTTACAATAAATTATAATATTTAAAATAAATTATAAAATTTACAATATGAAAGAAATATTATTTAAGTTTTTAACAGTAAAATATACTCAGTTTATGATAATAGTGGCTTTTTTAGGCTTTGACTATGATGCATTTTAATTTTTAAAAAATTTTGAAATATCACATTAGTCAAGAATTTCTCAGAGAAATACCATATGCATTAAAATATGTGATTGTTGACATTCAGGTGATTTTATAACTGCTATATTCTATATGCATATGTGTATATTATTCTGAAATTACTATTTAAGTATGCAAAATGATTCTTCACTCGTATTTCCTCATAATTAATCTATTTTAAGCTATCACCAATTTAGATATATATGTAATGTGCCTCTATTATTTACTTTCTTTTAATGAACTGAAAAAGGAGTAAGAAATATACAGGGAAAAATAAAAACACTGAATAAGAAAAAAAACAAACAAACAACTTTTTCATGTTTTTCCTTATATTCTCTCACTGAATCATATTTTTGCTTAACAACTTTTATCTTCATTAGTATAAAATCAGTTAATTCCTTACATGTGACAGAAGCAGTTTTTTCTATGTCTACATCTACATAAATTTTTTCTGTTCTAAAGTTATATTTTCTTCAAATTACTTTTTTTGTTGTTGTTTTGTTTTTTTTCTTTCCAGTTTCTCTCTGGAAAAAAGCAGACCTTGATTTATAATTAGGGTGATTTACTGCAAATCTTAGGAAATGTATTGTTTCTTAATTTACTAAAGCCAGAAAAAGCCTTTAATTTTGAATATGACATAAATTAACTAAAACCGTACTATTTACCATACTTTAGCACTGCAAAAGCTACTATTACCACAACTCAGAACTCCTATATTTTTACTCCAATTACTCTGCAGAGAGCAGGCAGATGCCACAGGTTGAAACATCTGTCCTTCAATGTTTTCAAGACTTAAAAAAAAGCGCAGCATGGTCTGATCTCTGAGCTGACTCTCTAATTTAAGCAGAAACCAGACATTCACATGCCATTTCATATCTGAACTCTTCTATTCTTATGTGATTTGACACATAGATGCCTCCATTTTTTAATCTCTACTACTAAGGGAAGGCAATCTAAAAATGTCATCAAATATTTTAAGATTTACTGGTGGTGATGAGATAGTGCAGGAAGTTGTAGTTGGGTTGATTCTTTTTCTGTGGGTGATTTTTTCTCTTTTTTTCTACTTGCCTTTCTAAATAATTGTTCTTCAATAGACCCCTAATGTTGTCCAACCCATTTTCATTATAGCTTTTATTCTAGGTACTTTGTGGTGTTTATTTTATGCCCAAGAGGCAGAATTAATTTCCCATAAATTTGGCCCACTGAAATGCCTTACAGAGTCTAATCTAATATTTTATTCTGTCTCAGTAGTTAACAGAAAGAAAATTGCATCTCTAGAAGATGCCAATATAATAATAAAATAGATATCTCAAATGGTAAGAATTCATTATCTTTGAAACCCCCTGTCTTTACTGGAAAAGCCCAGATGATTAGCAAGGAATTGGTGCAACCTTTACACAGTCAAAATCAGGATGAAGTAATAGCATCTAGTAAAATTGGTTTGGTTAACACAGTTTCCATGTGACTTTGTTCCCATTTTTTCTGCATAATTATGCTGAGGTATTTTTAAGGATTTGTGTTCTTGTGGTCACTTTGCACTGGCTGATCAGGACTTGCTTACCACTGATACACTCTGAAAGTATATAAACTGAGGAATTTTCTACACTTTATTATGGCTCACACTTTATTATGGATTTGTCCACAAATTAGTTGACATGAGATTTTGATTTAAATGTACATCAGTCAAAATACTTGCTAGACAGTTATCTTTGGCTGGTATTCTTGCCTGATTTGAAAACAGTCTTTACAATTCTCATCTTATTCTTTCCAGCATCCTTAAATCTCTCTCTAGAGTCAAAAATTTAAGAATCTGGAATGCAAAGAATCCAAACTATAATTAAGTTTCTAATTGTGTTCTACAAACTTTTGCTAGAATTTTCATGCACAGAATAAACTATGTATGCTTTTTAAATTAATGCTAGGTAGAAACTATTGCATTATACAAGTGTGAGAAGACAAGGGTTAGTAATTCTTTGGTCAAGATGCACAAATAAGATACTAATTCATTATGTAAATGAGGTTCACATCTGGAATAGTCCTTTTGGTAAATATGAGTCATCATATACAAACTCATAAACAGGAAATATTTTTGTTAGGATAGCAATAAGGACTAATTTCCATTGATGAGTTAGTGTACACCCATAAATGTGGTGATTTATTATTGTAGAAGTAGAAAGATTTGCTCCTGGCTGGGAGAAATGTGGCTAAATGAGACTACTAAATCCTCAGGGATACATAATTCTCCGGTATTTGCTTTGTTTGCATTAAGATTCTAGCATCACTCGTATGACTTTCAGGAAAGCTTCTTTCCTGCACATAACTCAAATCTAAAAGAATTTTGACTTTATGCCTAGAAAGCAATTTAGCAAGCAACTGAGTTTTTGAAGGGAGTGCAGAAGTTATCCCATAGATTTTGTTCACAAAATCAGAAAGAAGCCAGGTGGAAGACTGTCAAATTTAGGTTTGAAAGAGCACTCTTTGAGGCTTTGCAAGGCAAAAGAACAACCTAGTAGTGAACTGATAGAGAAATGAGTTAAAGACCTTGCTGTCTTTCTCATCTCTATAATTTTTTGCAGCTTAAGCTTCATTATTGTGTTTTTTTATCAGATCTCACAGAAAGAAATTTCTCTAAGCTGGTGAAGCTTCAAGAGAGAAAATGACCAGAAAGAAGAGAAATACATCTAATACCTAAACAGAGGGATTTTAATGGAGGGGAATACCACAATAATGTAAAAGATAATTCTGTAGAGAGGATCAAAGACATTTTAAAGTTAATTTGATTTCTTTTCTTATTGTGTGACAAAGGACTCCGATATAATTTTAAGTCCTTAAATGTCAGGTGTGTTACAGTTGCCAGAAGCAATTCTGATAGAAGGAGAGTTGGTCCCATTTTATAAAGTCTAATTGAACAGATAATTTTAAATTTTGAGAGTTTAGTTCAAATCATCAAGCTTTTGATTCACTGAATAATCTCAAGACAGAATTTAAATGTATCACCAGATTTCAATGGCACGATTTATCTTGTTTTGAGAAGAAATAATTTGGATAAAATAGGAATAGAATAATCTACATATTTAATAATATTAATTATGAGAATTTTGTTAACTGTAAAGATGGAGATAAATTCCCAAATAGCTACAGCTTCAAAAAAATGTTTACTAATGTTGCTAATATCAATACAAACTTTAGATAGATCTTAGTAAGTCTCTTTTTACCAAACAACCTCACTTCTGTGGCACATATTGGCAAAATCTAAAAGGAAAAAAACCAGCTACTAACCCTTCTGCACCTGAAATACTGCATACAGCTCAGGAGCCCCTGAAAAAAAGAGGACATGGATGTGTCAGACTGAGTAAGGCCACAAAGATGTTCAGAGAGTTGGAATACCTCTCCTGGTAAGGCAGGCCAAGAGAACTGGAGCTGTTTATCCTTGAGAAAGCTTAAAGATGACCTTCTAGAACCTCTCCAGTACCTATACAGAGCTTACAAGAAAGCTGGAGAAATGAAATGAGCTCTTTGTCTGTCTCAGTTCAAGTGGAAAATAACATTATGCTTAAATGGGGCAAAAATATTTCAGGGCAGAAAAGGATTAAAACTACTTCACAGGTATGTAGGACAGCACGTTTTAAATTGAAAGGAGTTTCAGCTCCATGTAAGGCACATTATCCTTATTTTTCTCTCCACATTTCCATGACTTTATGGTACGCTTTACTGTTTCTTGTCCTGGTTGACTGGGTTACCAGCACTACTGGTTGTTTTAGGCACAGCACAGCTATGTATCATTCTAAAGGTACTTGGGAAGAAACTACCCTGTGAGGTTTCATAAGATTCCCACAATAGGAATTAATGGCATTATATTTTTTACATACTAGAGTAAATCTTCAGTTGTTAGCAGTCCATCATTTCCTCTTTGCATAGGTCTGTTTGGTCTGTGTATATATACAAAAGAGGACTAGAAACCTGTGATCTCTGCATAGACAAATATGGGAGTAACTTCTGTGTTGAGGAAAGATAGCTACTGCAGGGATTAAAAAAGAAGATATAGAGGGAGCAAACCTTTCTTTCATGTAAACAGTGACCAAACGGTAATAGCTGTGCACTGCTCACCTATGCATTGTGGCTTATGGAGTTTGCCATGTACAAGACTCAGCATTTAAGCAAGGCTTATAATGGAATGGCATCCCAAAGTCCTTAACATTTTCTTGTTGTTCTAAAGATATTTCTTGGAATGAATCTTCAATGTTAGGAGATTATTTTAGGTGACCCAGTGGGTTTTTTCTTTCCCACTCCTTCCACCTCCCATTTTTTAATAGCATGTTTTTACTAATTACTTTCATTTAAAAAGTAAAATTAAAAAAAAAAAAAAAAGTGGTAGAAGTGAAGATAGGACAAGAGGTTTACAAAACGCTAATAGTTACTCACAAATTGCTTCTTAATAAATCAGAAAAATAACATTCAAGGAAATGCCAAGGGTTTTTCTGTTCATCCATTAAAACTGCACCATTTAATTAAGTCAATAAACCACCAGGTAACATTATCTTCTAGACTTAAATGTGTTTTTCAGAAGTAAAATGAAAGACTTACTTCCAAATTTACACTATTGTTATTGCATTAAAGATTAATAATTTTCTTTTAAAGAACTTGTCATGTTGTTTATTGAAACAAATAAATCCACTTTATTTTCATTACTAGGTATTTAAAGATTCTTGAAATCCTAAATATCTAAGGAGTCGTTAACCAGATTGAAGAACACTGCAGCTTGTCTCACTTTTTCTATCTGAATGGTCTCTTCATGTCCTAACTCCCTTTCAAAATATTCCAGTTCACTGGATTTATTCTTCTTCTTGCATGGTTGGTTGGGAGAGTGGTGGGATGGAGGAGTATATTGTACATCTTTGAAGAACTATTAGGAAAGCAAGATAAGGGAAACAGGTTGTCTTAGAAAACATTCAGATAACCCCAAACAAACCTGGGATTGAGGAGAAAGCAACCTCAACATCATGTCCATCATTCTAGACAGACCCTCAGGATGGTGATGGCTTCTTAAAAATATACCTTCACCATTCAGCTTATTAAAAGACCAGTGGAAGGTTGAGCATAACATCCAAAAATAATTGAGAGTTATGTATTAAAATGAGAATTGATCTATCAATGAGGGATTGTTGCAATAATTTGACCATATGGAGTGCTAAATTGTTAATTAGTCTAATTTCTGGGTCTGTGGTAGAGGATGTGTTTCCTTTTTCCCAAAAAATTAATCTGCCTGTAACAAAACTGAAAACATGGAATGGTGCAGTGGAGATTCAACTGTTGTAAGATTAAATAAGAGCAAGACTACAAAACAGGGTTTTTTTCTTATACCAGAATATGTTCAAAAGAAAATAACACAAATTAGATAGAGATCAAGTGTGTTACACAAAATCTCCTAGGATGACATCTCAGATTTCAAATGAATGCCATAATTGTAGTTTTGATAGTTTTGAATATGTGTTTCTTTTTTGTTTATGTAAGAAATATCAAAATAATAAACAAAGAAACAAAAGCAAACAAACAAACAAAACCACCCTAGACCCACCCTTGTGCTTATCTTATTAAAAAAAAAAAAAAAAAAAATTCAGCACTTAGCAAAGTCTGGAAAAACACTCTGCCTTGCCACCAGCTCTGGTTAGCCTTGAGTTGATGTGGGCTACCATTTGGGGGAGGGCAATGCAATTTATAAGAAAACTATACATAATTATTGTATTGATTTGAATTTTATTTGAGGTAGAAGAACAATCTTTCACTTCTGATACATATTCCCATGAATCTCATTTTATTTAGAATCTCAAAATATAATAGCCTGAACTATAAAACAACAAATTTCAGTGAATTCCCCATTTCCAGATTCCAAAGAATAGGTTTGATGGAAAAGTATAGCTCAATATTTTTAGAACTCTTCCTTCAACTCTGAGCTGGAAGTATAGTAATAAGCTATTATTTCTCTTTTCTCTGTAAACAGATCGTATACACAAAAACCGTTCAAGATATTTTAAATGTATTCTCCATTATATATCCTTCAACTTGAAGTCATGAGTGTCCAGAGTTCTTAATGAAAACTACAACATATAGCATGAGGGAAATCCCAAGTAAAATCCTCTTTGCTGTCTGAAGTTAGCACATAAGGAAAAAGAAGTATGGGCGTATATTTCTGATCTGTTTCTTAACTGCTGGAAGTTTTTTTGAAGAAGAGGTATATAGACTGTAGGACAGCTCTGGACCTGTTGTTAAAATCACAGAGTGAATGCCTATTATTGTTCACAAAAATATGTATTTTCTTTCTTTCTTTTTTTTTTTTTTTTTTTTTAATATAGACTATTTCCCTTTAAAATCTAGTGTATCAGTTGTAAGATCCATTGCTTCAGGAGTATGATTAGTCTTATTTTAGTCTTGTGACTTTCAAATCCACAGTTTTAATTATCCCATTCCTATACAGATTTTTAAATCTTCAACATATATTCTGTGAGGGATCCTGCATCATACTTCTGTGGTATCTGGTTCATGGTAAGGCAGAGAACACAAATGATAGGTCATGGATGTTGCCTGACACTCTGGTTTCTGCTACAGATCTCCTAATACTTACTTAAGTGGTCTGGTTCTTAGAACAAATCTAGAATTAATTAGGAATGAAAAAGTTCTCTTTCCTTTAGCAAGTTAATGCATTCCATAACTCCAAGCTGATGCAGAATGAGCACTTTTCTCAAAAACTGTGAGCAAGGTGGAACGGTAATTTTTACGTGATTGTTTGACTTAAATGTTGATTCACTCTTGCCCATGCAGAACTCTGGAATCTCATTCATTTTACACCACTCTAACCTGGCAGGTATTCCATGACCAAGACCTTGAGCTTGTGACACTGTACCTACACTTGTCATCTTTGTAGAATAATAGAATAGTTTGGATAGGAAGGAGCCTTTAAAGGTCATCTAGTCCAAACATCTTTCAATGGCAAGGGACATCTTGAAAGTGCCATCCAACCTTGTCTTGAACACTTGAAGGATTCAGAAGAGCTCACTTCTTGAGCTTGTCCCTTTGGTTGGTACCCCATCCTTCAGGTGTGTGTCCTCTGCAAACTTGCTGGGTCTTCCAGGTTATTTGCACTTAGATAATCCAAAGGCATGTTGGATTATTCTAGGTTTTCATTTATTTCCAGATTTCAGATTAAGTTAGGGAATAGTTTTCAATATGATAGCTAAATTTACTTTTTCTTGTAGTGCACTTCAGTTAGTAACCCAAATTACGAGTAGGTGGTCTGTATGGTTTTCAGCAGGAGGAGGTGAGACACACTATTAAAACAGTTAAGATCTTTTGGAAAATATATGTTATATGTTATCTTGACAAGGAATTTCTGATGTGATCAAAGACAAGCAAATTGTAATCAATGATATTGTAACACTGATGATTTACATTGACTGATATGTCAAAACAAGTTCTCAGCAGAATAATGAGACATATTCATGTCAATCATTTTTTCTTTCTCTCCCTGATTGTAATTCCTCAACTGCACAAGCAAACTGTGTTACAACAATCAAAGATATTCCAGTTCCGTATTCAATATATAATAGAGGTGAATGAATGAATCAACTTACTGCTGAAGAAGAAATTATGGACAGGGTTAAATTTTACTTTAAATTTATGTTGTTTTACACAAATCTTGTGCATCTGATTTAAGTCAAAAGTAATATCTGCTCTTCAACTACATTGTTGAATCACAATACCAAATATTGCTACAGTTAATATACAGCAGTCTATGGATCAAAGTGAAAAAAAAAAAAAAAAAAGGTAATCTCTAAGTCTTCAGCTGGTAGATGAGTTGTGAGTGCCAGGTAAAAAGTAAGTAGATAAAATATGTGTTTTGAGGGGTGCTTGGAAAAACAGAGGGGGTTATAGAAAACTTTGAGGTAAAGCTTTGGCATTTTCAAAAGCTGTCTATGAGGAGGAAAAAAAAAGTTATTATTCCAGTTTGCATCTTAGTTTTCTACACAAGATCAAGAAATGGCAAATGCTATGATCCCTGACTGAAACCTTGTGTTGGGTTTGGCTGAGATGATTTAATCATGGGAAGTTAATTTTCCCCATAGCATCCCTCATAGCGCTGTGCTTTGAAGTGGTGGTTAGAAAGGTGTTGGTAACATACAGTGTTTTGCCTACTGCTGAGCAGTGTTGGCACATCATGAAGCCAACATTCCCCCCTCACCAATATCCTGGGAGTGAGCAAGTTCTTAAAAGGAGACATAGGCAGGACAGCTGACCCAAATTGACCAAAGAGATATCCTGTATCATATGGTGTCTCAGAAAAAAAAAAAAAAAAAAAAAAAAAAAAAAAAAAAAAAAAAAAAAAAAAAAAAAAAAAAAAAAAAAGTGAGTTCTGGTGAGTGTTGCTGTGTGGAATGTGCAGTATTAGTTATTGTGTTATCTTCCAGAACAACTGCTACATGTACTGAAGTGCTATTTCCTGGGAAACAGATGGACATCACCCGCTTATGGGAAGTAGACAATAAGTCTAGAGAATAAATGTTTTGCTTTCCTTTGCTTCTGCACTTGGTGTTTGCTTTTGTTTTATTAAAGTGCCTTTATCTTAATTCACAAGTTTTTTTCCATCTTATTTTCTTCCTTGCATCCTGCTGAGAAGTATAGTGATAGACTAGACAAGGTCAACCAATCACAAATCTCGTCAGTATTACAATAAACCCGAATGTGTCACATTCCTGTACTTGAAGAAATACGAAACACATAACTGTAATTTTATTTTGTTTTCCTTCAAAGTATGGGTGTTTCAATCCCAGCTGTGCGCAGAAAGCACAATAAAATCTTTAGACCTAGATTTTCAAGCATAGATGAAAAATTCAAGAACATTTTATGCACAAAACAAATGTCAAGAAACATGAATTTCAAAATGGTCCTGGCATTCTATGTATCTAAATCTGATTCCATATCAATGAAAAATTTCCTGGATGTCCATTTCAGAAGACCTGAAGTCAATTGCTCAATGTCCAGATTGAACTCTAGCAGAGAATGATGTCTCTCAATGCTCCATACTGAGACCAAGGCTATTAAATATTTTCATCAGTGACATAGGCAGTGTGGCGAAGTACATGCTCAGAAAGTCTGTAGACAACAACCAACCGAGTGGTACAGTTAGTATGTTTGAGGGAAGAGATGCCATGCGGAGGCACCTTGACAGGTTCATGCAAACGTCATGAAGTTCAACAAGACCAAGTCGAAAGAATGTCCTATGAGAAACAGGTAAGGACTTTGAGTTTGTCTAGCTTGGATAGAAGGAGGCTGAGGAATGACCTCATTACCCTCTGCAGCATCCTGAGAAGGAGATGCCATGAGCAAAGTGTCCTTCCTCTATGTTGCTCTTGAGAGACACCACCAGAAGTACTGCATCCAGCTCTGGGGCCCCCAGTACGACAAAGATATGGGCCTGCTAAAGGAGATCCAGATGAAAACCACGAAAATGACCAGAGGGCTGCAATGTTTTTTATGGAGAAAGGCTGAGAGAGTTGTGGTAGTTCATCATGGGGAAGAGAAGGACCTCAAAGACTTCCAGCGTTTCAGTAGTTAAAGGGAGTGTCTAAGAAATGCAGAGACTTTTTCTAAAGGTCTATAACAAAACGACAGAATAGTGTTTTTTAACTAAAAGAGGGTAAGTTTTGTTTGAACATAAGGATTTTTTTTTTTTTTTTCCCAACAGTAAGAGTGGTAAGACAGTGGAATAGGCTGTCTAGAGTAGCTGTGGATGACTCATCATTTAGAAGTATTCAAAGTCACACTGGACAGTGCTTTGAGCAACCTGAGCTACTGGAAGGTGTTCCTGCCCATGACAGAGTCATTGGACTAGATGATTTTTAAAGGTCTCTTCCAACCCAAACCATTCTGATTCTATAAATTTATGATTCAATGACGCCATGATCTTTACTGGCTGCCAGATGGTCACCAAGTCACTTTCTCACTCCCCTCTCTCAATAGAATGACTGAGTGTTGCTAGAGGACACAAATGGATACTCACAGAATCTGACTCCAAGAAGATTGAAGAAAAGAACTTTATTTTTTGCAAAGAACTTGCTTATATAGATTCTGAACAATGACCAGGGATTGGAGAATAAGGTTACAACCTCTCCATCCCACTGGCCAGGCTAGAAGTCAATCAGTTGACTCTCATCAGAGAGGAATGAAGAAACAACAATGGTTTATAGTACAGACGTGGGAATCTCAGCTACGAAACTGTAAATACCACAAAGAGCTCACATATTATGGCAACAACTGAGAGAGAATTTTTTTAGATCAAAATATACAATGGGAGATCACTCACTAGCAAGTGTCACAGGCAAAAGACACTCAACACGAGGAAGTTAATTTTTTTTTTTTTTTCCATTGAAATAGATTTGGATAGTGAAGACTAAATTAGGAAAACATTGCTAACTACCAAATTCATCCCATGCTCAGCTTTACTCCTTCACTAGACTCTTTTACCTACCTTCTCCTGAGAGGGGCAGGATAAATAGAGAATATGGTTTAAGGTTAGTCCCTAAAAGTTCCTCTCTGGTACTCCTTCCTCCTTATATTTTTCATCTGCTTCAGTGTAGGTTCTCACCACTAGCTGAAACCCATGAGAGAAAAAATCTGCTCGAACATGGATCTGCTGTGGGCCACAGTTCCTGTTCCTTGAGGAACTGTGACTCAAAGAAAGGCTATACTGAATCAAATAGTACTCTCCACAGGATGGAGGGAAATACCTGCTCCAGTTACTGAAATATCCACTCTTCCTTCCTTCCCAAGGGGCAGAGGAGGTACTTCAGCATTGGGATGAAAATTAGGAGCCTCAGCAAGGTCTTGTTTTTATTTTCTTTAGGAAAATAAATTTTTTCTAAGCAAAGCCTATCAAACTTAGCCCACGCCTGAGCTACAATTCAGCTATGTTATAATCATGGATGTGTTTATCCATGCACTTCATTGATCTACACCCCTGACAGGTGTGATTGGCTGCTCCCTACAAATGTGCACCATACTCTGGTCTTGGAGCTCCTCCCACCTGCCTCCCTGTGCCTCCTTGTGCCCTGCCTCCTTCCTGCCTCCTACCTGCCTTCCCTGCAGGCAGTACCTGGCCCCCAGGGAGCAGCCAGCCTACACTACACGGAATTATGTGTTTGCATATCATTGAGTACTTATAAAAAAAAATCATTTAACCCACAAACTGAATTTTCCATTCTGACAAAGATACTGATGCAACAGAGACCCTAAAAGAAAAGTTAAATGTGATACTAGAGTGCTTTGTATAGTTTTATCTGTTTCAGAACAGCTGCATTTTCCCCTAACATTTTCTGAGCAATCAGATTTCCATTCAGGCTGAATTACCTATCATCTTTGTGTGTTCCTGGTATGTGTACCTTGAGGCAAGACTGACTCAAAGACTCATCATTGATTGTGCTGGGAAAGCCAAATGACACTCAAATGACAGTGTTAGGATAGGCAAAAAAATTGTATGAAATCCAACATGGCAATCACACTGATTGCTTGAGTATGGGACGCTCACATTTTTTATGATTTTATGTTTTTACTTAAGTAGAATAAAATTTCATATCTACATGCTTTCCTTGCTCTACAAAGAATTCACTTTCAGTGATGGGTGTGGGCAGCAGGGAGACCACAGCCTGGGGTGGAGTTTTAAGGCATTTAAAATGTTAGCTTTACTATTGTTAATTCTATTTCTATGGACAAACACTGATGGTCTAAGATATTTTTTATTTCTTAGATACCTTCAAAGATCAGACAAAATATGTCTGTGTTTGCCACAATTAAAAAAAAAAAGCAAAAAAAGAAAGAAAAAAAAAAAAGCACTGAAATATTCTCATGCCGTTAGACTTGTATCTAGCTTGAGTTATGTGAAAATAATCTCAGCATGAAACCTTCAGTCATATCTCACTATGGTGTGGCACTTAAATTTGCATAGCTTTAATCTTTTGGTGGGTCAGATAGTCCCCAAGACCGGTCAAAGATTGGCTGACTTTCTGGCATTACCTTTGACAGCAGTTTTTGCATGTTAAGCTAGTGAAATTTATTTATACTCAACAGCAGAAAAAGGCTCTACATTAGAAAATGTAAGATATAGCCCATTTCAACATTTCCAATGCTCTTGGCAAAAAAATTCTATAGCTCCTTCTAATGTCCTTCCCACGCCTATTACTACCAAATGTAATCAAATCCAATCTTTTCATTCAATCTGCTCATTATCATACTGCAACCCACTACTCTCGCCTCAGGATGAGGGAACTGAGAGTAAACTGCAGCTCTGCTTCACACCTAGGCAGAGCTCTGCTAGGCCAAGTGAGAAAGCATTTTAATTTTATTTGCATGAAATGCTACCAAAAAAAGGGAAAGGCATGCAGTATTTATATAAGTTCCCTAGTATCAGTTTTGCTATTCATATTCACTAGGTGAAAATTATCTTTATAGCCTTTTGAAGCTTTAAAAATCCTTAAGATACATCTGGTTTGAATTGCAGCTATTTTTTTATTAATCTGAGCTTTTTTGGCTTTGGCTTCTGTACATTATCTAAAGCTTGCACAGCCAGCTGGCCTGAGAAATAGAGCAAAACTCATTAGAACATGCAAAGTATATGCCTGGCATCACAATTTCAATTCCTGCATGATCAGCTCACAATCTACAAAGAAATTTCAGGAGGAATTTGTTGCCAGGACACTGCAGGAGATGGGAATTGTGCCACAAGGGGTCAAAGACAATCTAGATAAGGGTTAGTTTTCTTGGTACAAATGAATAATCTGCTGTTCTTGCTAAATATCTACCAAATCACATGGCAAAACCATAACCATAAAACCTTTGCCTTTGAATTACTGCTTTTAGCAGACTCACTTTTTAGCAGGCTAATTCTCAAACATGGATGGGTGGAATATAAAGGCCTTTCTGAGTATTAAGCAGAAAATTATCAAGCGGATTTAGGTAGTCACTTTATTCCTGGCAACTGAATCAAGACAAAACAATATAAAATTTCTGATTGTCTTGGAAATTTTTCTGGGAAAAAAAAATAAAATACTATTCCTACTCATTCCAACTGAGCCCCAACAATTTTCACAGACACTGAAATAAGTTCTAAGCCTTGGGAATGATTTTGATTAAAATGGACTTTTAAAGTTTTGGAAATATAGGCTGTCTTTAGTCAGCTGATATTAAGAGATACTTGGACCATCTGGTCCAACACAGCAGCAGTGGTTAGCAAGCAGACATTGCTCTGAGGGCCTGTGTTAGCATTTTTAATTGATTTCAACATCTTTCATTTTGTCTATACTGCTAGTAATGGAGTTATTCCTGGACACTAGCATACTCTGGTTTATATTGCTTATTTATGGAACAGGAATATTTCATCTGTTTCTGGCATGGACTTTCAATAGGACATTCAGTCTTCTTCCAAGCATTTTCCAGACATGATAGGGAGGGAACTGGCACTGGCCAGCATTATTTCTCATACTAACTTTAGAAGGAGTGTATTTTGGATGCAAAGGAAGAAGTTTGTAAATATAATTTTGCCATGCTTGCTAGTATCCAAGGCAAAGTTTTATATTAGGGTTTGAGCCTTTACAGTTCCCTGTATAACTCACTCTGCAGTCATTAAAAAAAAAAAAAAAAAAAAAAAAAAAAAAAAAAAAAAAAAAAAAAAAAAAAAAAAAAACAACCAGCATTCCTGAATGTTGCTATTCTGATCCCGATACCCTGTCCGCCTGTTGGAAACTCTCAGTGTTAGTAGTTATACAGGTACACATCCTTCAATTCCATTAGGGATATTCGTTTTGGAAATGTTACAGATGTTGGGGATTTTTTTTTTTTCTGAGTATACAAAAAAAAAAAAGCAGAGGAATGGTTTTCTTTTTTAATTATTAGTACACCAGCAATATGATTTGGACTTTTATATGAAAAAAAGTTAAACAAAACACAAGAAAAACAAACTTCAAAACCTGAAAAACACAGCTTTCTTTAAGTGGAAGATGGGAGAATTCCAATCTGAAATACAACTATCTGCCTCACTTATCAACACTGTTTTCAACACAACTTCTGCAGAGCCCCCTCCCATATCTTTTCTCAGGACTGCCTTAGACCAAATGTTGACCATAGACAAGGCACTATATTAAGATCATGGTTTTATAAATAAAATTACTCCTAGAAATATATTGCCTTAAAATTTCTTTTAATTGGAATTAATATTTTTACACCTATCGTATTACAATATTGTATTTATTTCTTCTGCACCTCATATTTTGGAGATGATATTTTACACATTTCCACAGCAATCCCATTCATTCTCAGAAAATGAGAGGAGGCTTTGATGTGGAATATAAATCATGCTCTTTTTAAGATTTAAACCTATTTATCTAAATTTAAAATAATAATAATAATAAAGAAATCCAGCAAAGATAGTCTGTTCTCTTTATCTTGCTCATTATCACTTTGATTTCTTGTCTTCCTTCCTTTTCAAATGGCATGAACTCAATGGGATAGTTACCCCCAGGTAACTCAGCAACTCATGCAGGAACAGCAGTCAGAATTTCTTTAAGTTGCATTGAAAGCAGGCAACCTGCTTGTTTCCTATCTCCTTCACCTCTCAAAATCATGAGATTTCCACTCTTACTACATTCATTTTAATAAATTGCAATTGTTTTTAAAACTTTTCTTAAATATGGAATCCAGATGGTCAAATTGGAATGGGAAGATACTCAAAGATGCTGGCATATGTTCTCACTATCTACTTAAACACTGCTCAACGTTATGCCTATGTCTATACATAAAGTGATGCTATGGCTTAACCCCAGCCACCAGCTAAGCACCACATAGTTGCTTGTTCATTCTCCCCTGTCTGCTCATTCACTCTTCCAGGGATTGGGAAAATAATCAAATAAAGGAAAATAAGAAAGCTCTTAGGTTAAGATAAAGACAGTTTAATACATAAAGCAAATGCTGTGTGCATAAGCAAAGCAAAATAAAGAATTCATTCACCACTTCCCTATGTCAGACAAGTGATCAGCCATCTACAGGAAAGCAGGGCTGTATCACATGTAATGGTGACTTGGGAAGACAAATACCATCACTCTGAATGCTGCCCCACCCATCCTTCTCCTTCCCCTGGGATTATAGGCTGAGCATGATGCCATATGTTACAGAATATCCCTTTAGCCGTTGGAGTCAGGTATCCCAGCTGTGTCCCGAATCCACTCACTGGTGAAGTAGTGTGAGAGGCAAAAAAAGGCCTTGGCACTGTGTAAGACCTGCTCAACAGTAGCTGAAAGATCCCTGTGACATCAAAAGCAAACATGCAGCATAAATCAAAAATACAGCCCCTTACCAGTTTTTATTAAGAAAATTAACTCTACCCCAGGCAAAACTAGGACACTTCAGATGACTAACTTCAGGAAAGATAAATCTTCATATTAAACTCTTGCACCATATGAATATACAGACTACTTAGGTATATATATCAGAATACTAAAGATGACTACTTCTGCTTTTCTGGAAGAGTAAAAAGATAGTACAGAGTATTCAGTGTTGCCATCCAAAGTGTGATGATGGGAGGAAATCAGAACACATGAATTGACAAACATTTTGATGTCAGAAGGAAAACAAGCATGGAACTTGCCATATTTCAGGAAGTTTCTATTAGAGAATGAAATAAATCCTTTTTTCTCTTTTCCCCATATTAATGATTGAACCTCAATAGTATTAACTGTGAGACTTCGGTATCCTGCTATTCTCTTCTGTCTCTTTCTATCAAAATCATAAAGAAATATTATTTTTTTCTTCACTGTAGAGACAGTAATTCAATGTGTCAGACAGTAGTGAAAAACATCTGAGAAATACAGCACATATAAACTGTATATACAGACGTGGGAATGCATATAAAAATATTAGGTTCAGAAAATAATGATTTTATAATTGTATTTCAAGGCTGAAGTTTTTGAAGAATAAACTGACTTATCTTCACAGGCATTTTTATATACCATTTTCTACAAGTGCAGCACAGACTAAAGCTGAAGGAGGTTCCCTTGAGAGAAAGGTTCTCTGTCAGGATGAGGATGTGCTTTTCTGACAGATTTAGCAAAGCTTACTAACTTTACTGACAGGGTTAAGGAGAAGTGGTCATTTCTTGTAGAGCCTGGGACTTCAGCAAGCCAAAAAGGGGAAAAGAACAAATGTCCACCCTGTAAGAAAAAAAAAATACTGAGAGAAATAGAAGTAAAGCTCTTTTATAGTAATGATTCCCTCAGCTGCTAAGCAGAAAATGGGTTTTTTTTGAGGCCTCAGTCTAAGAGTTGCACAAAGAATTTCACAGCATGCATGCAGAATTATACATAACAGTGCTTTAAGTTCATCTGCATTTTTATATTCTTGCTGTGAGATGAACTGACATCCCATTCCACACATCAGTAAATCCCTACAGACTGCATAGCAAGTATCAAACAGAGAAAAAGTAAAGTAGTAGTCTTGGTACTGCTATCACTCTGAGGTGTTCCAGGAAGGCAACTGGAAGCCAAAGAAAAAAGTATGAGAGAGGTGACTATTCTTATAAGTAATGCTGTGGTAGACACTGCTGATATTTGATTTGATTTAATTTATTACTTTTTACATCTTCTCCCACTCTTGTGTTAATATCTAAAAAGTACCATTGTTCCACTTCTATTAACTCTGTTTTCTATGTAAATATTTATTGCAGTGTCAGATGGGTAAAGTAACCTTTTATCTATTAAAATACTCAATACAATAAAATAAATTGCTGTTTGAAACTGCCTCTTTGGCTTAAAAAATAATGTTCAGCCCTGTGGATATACAGTAAGTCAGTGAATCAAAATTCACTTTGCCTCCATTTAACTTAAATAAGCTCCTTCTGTAGCTGCTTTAAAGATTTAAGGGGAGAGAAAATAATAGTATGCCCTTGCATGTATTTTTCTGAGGCTAATCAATATTGTGGAATGACATTTCTTTTGTATTAAAAACAAACAAACAAGCAAACAAACAAACCTGTGAAATTTTATACCATTCTTTTGTTTCAAGGATTGACTGACTACATAAATGTTCTAGGTTACAATATAAGATGTGCCCAAATTCTATCACCATCTACATGAGCTGTTGAAACTAGGTTGGGCAGTGTTTCCCTTGCCCCCTCCCTCCAGACTATCTTCTGTTAATGGCCCATCAATGCCCTGCTGCATGACTCATAGATAACTCCCTCCAGGAGCTATGTCTGTTTAATGGGCAATCGAGGACCCATTGCAAGGCTCATAGAATGATATCAGCCCATTGTGAGATGCTCCGCCCAGGGGGAGGAGCCAAGCATTCCCACCTGGATATAATCTGGGATTTGGGACAGCACAGGCAGCCTTACCCACTGGCTTCCTGGAAGGCAAGAGCTACCAGACCTTTCTGCAGGTACACTGCTTCAACAAGACCACTTCATCTGGACTGCTACCACCACCATTTCAGGTTGTATTCTGATTCAGTGAGTGATCTTTTGTACTATTGCATGTGTTTTATTTTATTTTATCTTACTTTTTTTTTCTGTCCTATTAAATTGTTTTTTCTGACTTGGAGTCTCTCGCTGGTTTTGCTTTCAAGCCAGCACAATAAAATACTTAGCCAAGGCTGTCTTTTTGCAGGTAAACACACCTTAAAAGAAGAAAGGAAAATGTTGGTCTCCCTGCCTTGACTGTGGACAATTACCCAGAAAATACTAAGAAAATACTAAAATGTTAAGGCATGCAATATTTGAGTGAAACTGTCAGAATAGAATATTAAATAAAATGAAGACACAGGAGTATTTTTATTTAGGTACTTCAACATTTTAAAACACCAGGCCATACAAGAACTTTATTGGCAGAATGGTTTCTGGCAGCACTCAAGTGTAAAGAGCTGCCCCAATACGACTCTTCAGTAGGCACCAGTTTGTTCACACAATGAATCTAATTAAATAAAGCTAATGACCACAAAACATGCAAATGAAGATAGGAATAAGTGTATATAAATTATACTGGAGTACATCAAACTCTAAAATTCCCATTGGCTGCTTTTCATAAATGGACTGGGATTATGATGGCCTTTCAACAATCTCCAGTGCTCAGCTTTTAGAGCTTGGCTAACACCTACTGTTGAAAAAAATCAGGTGGCCACTCAGCAAGGTCCTAGGAAAGACTTGTAGCTGCACTGGTGGGAGTCCTTGCACATGCAGTGTAGAAGACTGGATCCACATCTGTATAAAGTCAGTCAAAAGAAATAAGAAATTTAAGGATGTAAATTAGCCGAGCTCTTTTAGACATCTACCTTAGGCCAAGGTGATTCATGACCTGAAGATGTCAATCTCTCCCTATTCCTTTTAAGTAGAGGTTAACATAGAAAACTCAAAGGTATGGTTTCATGGTCCTCTTCTTCCACAATCCTCTCATTCCAAATCTAGGAAAGAGCATCTTCACAAATTCCATACCTATTCATTTTAAAATCCAGGCATTCCCCAACCGCGCTCCTTCTGGTAATCCTGACAATTTGGAGGTAGCATTTAGGAAATTGCCAGATCTTCACAACTGGACACATTATCAGGAGATGTACTTAACTGTCCAAGTACATAGAAATTCAGAAGTACTGAATTTTATTTTCAGAAGGACTCAGCATGAGTATGAATTTTCTGACTGAAAACAGGGTGACTGTGGTAATTCCAGCAAGCTGTAAGAGCTAGCATTTTGAATTTATGAACACAAACTCCTCATTGGGATGGCAAACAGGCAAGCAGCCAGTTCTGCTAGAGGTTTACAGCTAAGTAGCAGTGGTGAGATAATTCTGAACTGGCATGGAAATCTGGATCCAGTTCATGCTCCTCTGAGAGCCTGTGGCAGTCAGAAGGCTGTCACCTAAAATCATTTTTATAGCTGAATGGTAATTGTTAGGGAAAACCTCAGGTCAGATCCTACACATACTGACATGGGATTCTGTAAAAAGGTTAGATGTTAACTGGCTATTTATGGTTAGCACCTTGCTCTACCTTTACAGCCACCAGAAGGAAGTGGAAGATTATATTCTCTAAACACTCCTTCTCAATTATGTCTCTGTGCTTGGCCAGGACATAGCTTTTGATAAATTTACTCTTTCACTTTTCAGGCAAAATGCCAACATAAGCACAAATGTTCTTACCTTTTCTTGGAAATCAAGGTGTCTATGTAGCACCTTTGATTTTTGATTTTTTGTGACTAGTGATAAATACCGGACTGTGTTTTGAAAATGAATACAAATTCTTAATATGAATACTAATCCCTTATACCTTAGGGATTGGACATCATAGTAGGGAAGACTGATGATTACTTATTAGACATTCTTTTTATAATCTACATAAGTCAGAGTTGTTGCGGCACAAATATCTGACAAGAAAATGAATAAACCATATAAGAGAACTTCTGACTACCAAGAAACTAAAAGATGCAAAGGAAACGCCAGTCAAGTTAGATGGTTGCAGCTCCTAGGGTTTGTCTGCAGGTATTTGATCGACGAACAATCCTGTTTCCCGATATCTGTTAGTAGAATTAAAGATTTTTTTTCTTTTTCTGTGTGTCTGTGAAATGTATACAATAAGGGCTTACAAGTGTACCAAATGTGAGAAGCTTATATGCAGCATATTTAAATTAAAATGTTTTCATTAATAGCAGTTTTTAGTAAGGTAGCTGAAGTTTCAATCAGGAGCTGAGACAGTCCAAACACAAATGCCCTGTCTCCAGAAACATTCAAGGTTAGGATAGAATGGGCTCTGAAGAAGCTGATCTAGTTGATGTCCCTGATCACAGCAGGTGAAGTTGGAGTATGTGGACTTTAAAGGTTCCTTTTGACCCAAACCAATCTATGAGTTTATGATAAAATAATTAGGAAAAGAGGAACTATCAAGGAATACTTAAAATGACACATGCTTTCCCCTTCAGTTGCATTTCTTTTTCTTTCCTTCTATTTTTATTCTTCATTTATAAATTTATGATTGATAAGGCTTGCAGGCCTCTCCTTTGGGTTCATCACTGCTCAGCATTGTCAGAACTGCCCACCACATGAAACCGCTCTAGAGCGGGCCGTGCTGCAGAAGGAGCATGAGCTGGTTGCTGTTTTCATTTGTGCTGGGTACACAAGCTCAATGGACCATTAACATGGACCAGCTCTTCTCTCAGCTTTCCTCAGCATGCCCACAAGGGAAGAGAATGGAACAACTCCTCTGTGCTGGATCGGCAGCTGAAGTGTCCTGAAGAGAAAAAATGTTTGCTCTTGGACCTGACACAGCAACCATTTGGCTCACAGCAAGAATTTGAGCAGAAAGCACAGAATAATGCTGAAGCAGATATGAGATGAGCCAAATGGTTCAGCTTCCCCACAGTCTGATTGTTCGAAACAATCCTATTTCAGCATACAAAAACACACACTCTGGAGGTTTCAGTTTCCCTATATAAAGTATATAATCCCTATATAATTGCTTATGCTGTCATGTCATCTACGTCAGCAAAATGTCAAATTCTGTGAAAAATGCAGCAACTTAACACTGGATTTTAATTAAATGAGAAGTCAGTATTGTATTATGAAAAAAATCAAATCTCTTTGAAAATAGTATGAAACTTTCCATAAGCGTCTCTAAAATTTTTTTTTTTTAGGACAGAGTTAGGTTTCCTTGGTTGGTTGGGTTTTTCTCTTCAGATAGTATTTAATGAAATACAGTTCTTATGGGATTTTTTTTCCATGGAAGAATATATTTTTTTAATTGGTTTTTTTTTCAGTGACTCTTATTAGAAACACTTTTTAAAAGTCTAGAACTTAGAGAACTTTGCAACACCAAAATTTCCCACCACTCTTTACATCTTCACCTAAAAAAATGAGACATCATAATAAAGGTAGTAAGTTAGGTTCTAAAGTTCACAATCAACTTGCTTGCAATCAGCTCACTTGCAATCAACTCAAACTTTATGTCTAATATTTATATGGTTAATGAATATTTGAATCCTTTCAGGTTCTGTGTTGATCCAACAGATTTTACAATGTAGGTGTACACAAGATCTCTGTGTGTCTTTTCTTGGATCAGAAAAATGTCTTGTATTTGAAAAATGCCCAAGATAAGGATTCCATGGACTTTGGAGTTCAGTTCTATTAAAATAACCTATATTAGTAGAATACTTGAATGTTTAGGATCAGGATTTTCATCACATTAATGATATTTACAGCTTTACAATATTTGTTGCTTCAATGAAAGCAAACAACTCCCACCAGATACAGCTGAAGCCTCATAGCATAGACAGTTGCACAATCAGCCAAAACCTTTGAAAGTCTTGGACTTAATCCCATATTTATTTGTCTTAATTAAATCATCCTAGCTGTGAAAGGTGCTATCAGCATTCTGAGCCTCAAAATTATGTAGCTTTTAACCACGATCATTCAGTCAGGACCATCTAGCCCAGACTTTAAACTTCATGACTGGGGAATAGCTATGCTGATATATAAACAACCAATCTGTACTTTCAGATATAATATCTTAATAGTTATTGATATAAGGTCCTAATATATATAAGGATATAAGGAACCATCCTAAAATTTGGTTCTAAAGGCAGGGTTTCAATATAAGTATGGCAAGTATTTAACTTCTGAAAATCAAAACTTAAGTTTGGAAGTCAGGCACCTAAAAATTAAAATAAAATAACTTATAACACAATATATTAAAAAAAGGCTGTATGACCTGCCAAGTGGAACTGCCTGAACCAGGGAGAATATATGACTTTAAAATTTAGTTAAATGCCTTATCAACAGGGGAAAACTGTAATTAACCACTTTTTTTTTTTTTTTTTTTTTTTTTTTTTTTAAATTCTGAACCTGAATACTCCTTTGAAATAGCCATCTAAACTAAGATGATTTGATTTTGTTATTCTTTACCTAGGAAACACTAATATGAGTTCAACTACTCTGTGAAATGTTTGTCTTTTCCCATTAAGTACAGAGGAAGCAGTGTTGAGTGTTTTTTAAATTTGTTAGAATAACAAATTAATTTTAAATTGTCAGGATGAATTGAAGGCCTAAGAGTGTGAAAATGTAGTGATATGCAAAGCCAGAATGGTTTTGGTTTTGACAGAGAGTTTAAGAAACTATGTGTTGTTGCTACTAAATACATATTTCTGTACAACCCCAAAGTATCAGCTGCATATCTTTGCTACTATTATTCCTCAGAGTGTGAGTTAGTCCTTTTCTACATAAACTGAGGCATCGATTCAATCCAATTGCTTTTTCTGGATGTGTTCCAATATATCTGGTAAAGTCAAGAAATATATTTCTACTGAACAATGCTATAGGTCTCTTTGATAGGCTCAAAAAATACCAATCAGTATGCTGAAGATACCTAGTAGCTGTGAAGCTGGAGAGGTTGACACATAGGAATCTGCAGAAATATATAAAGAAATAAATTTTATCTGCACTATAATAATTATAAGCATAGAAAATAAATTAGTGTCTATTAAGTGTACTGGAAACAGTGACTGAAAGTCAGGACCTGGTCTTTTCTGCTCCTAGACTTCATTCCTGCATTACAGAGACAAGTCCTTTTTTCTGCACTGTCTTTTGCCATGAGGAATTTTGGATTTATTTTTCAATTTTTCATAGCTGCAATAGAAATGTAGAGTGACATAATGACAGAGAAGTTCACAAGATGATGATTACAGAATAATGTCATGCAAATTTGGATTCTTACAGGTCTCTCATTCTCGAAGTGGATATTTGGTCCATGAATATATTCCATAAAAGGAGCTGGAGTTTTCAAAAATTTTTTTGAAAACTTTTCAAAAAATTTTTTTGAAAACTTTTCAAAAACTTTTTCCAGCTTTTCAAAAAGCAGGAGTCTGTAGCTATGGTTAGTCATAATTCTTCTTGGTGTCTGTGTATACTGGGAGATGAACTCAATGTTGTATATCTGAAGCTAAGTACAACATAAGGGGGCAAAAGAAATATTCAAAACACAGACGTTTTGCACAGGGAGAGAAACATAGGTCTTGATCCCAAAGGATTTCAAAGTCAAGAACGTGCTTCTTATTTTCACAGAGATTTTCTGGAACTTAAATCTGTATTTAAGTGCCTAAATTCCACCTAACATATTGGAACTATGCCAGAAGAAACATAAAAAAAGACAAGGCAAACAAATCTTTCAACAAAATAAGCAGAGTTTTCTCTTCAATACAGAGAATTTTGCTTCTTTTCTAATGCTATACAGATATCCATTTTATTCCATTTTATCCATTTTATAACTGATAGAACTATTCATAATAGCCACAAAGTGTTTCATGTACCTTTAATTCAGCTTTATATACATGTAAATAAAACAGTATTGTACCTTTGGGAAATTTTCTTTGTGTAGATTTGTTTTCTTTCATTATGTCTAAATATTTAAGTTCTACATGTGATGCAAGGATCTGTTAAGTTAAATATAAATTATTAATAATACAGTTACAATATTAAATATTGCATCATTTCACTGACATATTTTCAAATTATTAATATAAGCTAGTTGATTTTTTTTTTTCTTGAAGAAAACCTTAAACTGTAATGGATGATATATGACTGAATAAATAATCTCCTAGAAGACTAAAATCTCTCAGAGCTTAAAATATTTTAAAATATTTTAAATACTTGGCAAACAATGGTATGACTTTAAGACTACTTAAGTAGGCTTACAAACATCAATTGACATTGCTTTTATTATCCCCGGCTTAGTAAATATTTATATAATGTGGTACCTGAGAACCAGAAAGAATGAAAATTAGCATATTTCTAGTCAAGATTCTGGAGGCATGACATGCATATAGTCCTCATTGTCTACACCCCAATTATCTTACCTTTTTCATCAATACTATAAAGCACACATTCTGATTTTTTTTATCTAAATCTGAATATAGGACAAGAGTATGGAAATTGCTCTAATGAGTGAAGGATCAACAAAGGTTTTTGAATTTTTTTTTTTTCCTGAATTGATTGAGTAACAATGGCATATGTGGCAGTCTTCTAATTTCTATGATTAGTAATAAAGTAATACATGGTTTGTTTCTCACTGGTCTTCAGAACCCTGCATTTTTCATTTTCTTAAATACTTAAGTTTACTGATAAAATGACAACCCTAAAAAGGTAAGAGCTGAAATGTAATTCAAAATAGTGCTTAAAAAAATATCTACTTTTGTTGCAGAATAATCACATGATGGGGAAACTACATAGCATATAAAAACAACCAACCTTGTACCTCAAGTAATGTCCTACTAGGCTGCAATTTGATAATTATGTGAAGATTGGTCTTAACATCAGTTCACTTTTAATTTTTTAACACACAAAAAAAGGATGAAACTTGAAAAGCCATTGTTAAAATCTGTTAAATATTAGTTCTAATAATAAACATAAATACATCAACAGGAAAAAAATGCACAGAAATGTGCTTCAGATATGTTAAAATATAATTTATGTGGTTAAAGCTGAGAATAGGCTAATTTCTTTCCTGAAAAATTTCTTTAATAAAAATTGTTGATAGATATTATGGTTACAACTTGCCATCATAAAGTTTTTAAAATAAATTGTTATTTCTAGAAGATGTTGTGTGTTTCAGCTAACATAAAGTCTGTAGATGAATTGCTTCCATTTACACTATCTTTTGATGTTTTGAGTGAAAAGTTAGATGATATTGACACCGACAAGCTTATGTGGCAAAACTCTGAACTCATCCTAAGGAACATGTACCAAAGGTAAGCAAAACCACTTTCAGTGATCTTTTAAATGTTTTGTTGAAACTGAGATATTTCTCCAAAACTACATGCCAATACTTTAAAAAAAAATAAATCTGGGAGCTGGGTGTAAACATGAGCTATATAAAAAAAGCCTAGTAGAGCCAAATTACAAGTAGATGCCTTTATCTGAAAACTATTATGCATCTTCAGTAGACTGTGAATTTCTTAATTAAAATTTGCTGCCTTTACTGTGAAATGTCTCATCAGAATAAAACATATAAATCTCTATTACAGAACAGTAATTTTGAATGTGTCAAATATTCACTGAGTTACTATATCAGTCACATAGTAAATGTCACATTTCTTAAAGGTATCCCCTTGTCCAAGATGTTCAGTGTTTCTCTCCCGATGTCCCAGATGCTCTGTTACTTCTATGTGTGAAATCAGATACGGCAACAAAGTAGGACTGAGAGAAGCAGACTTACCAACAAAAAATAATGCATATGCAGATCAGGGGTTTATAAATAAAATACTACTCCAAGACAACACTGAAAGAGGGAATAAATTCTAAGATGGAAATCTCTGTGCAATAGCATTACAAAATCATATTTGTATTTTCCTCTCTCAGATATACAACACATTTTGTGAACTTCTATTTTTCATTTTCTTTTTTTTTTCCCCACTTACACTGACAGTTTGATATCTCTGCCCTTGTGAGATTTAAAACTCGATCCACTGAAAGAATCTAACTTTTAATGCCATTATTATTTTTACTGTAGTGTACAAAGAAAATGTAACAGGCTCCTTGACTTAAACTGTGCATTAACCCATGCATAACACCATTCTCCACTCTTTCATTTGAACGGTATGTGGTGCAGGGAGGCAGAAAGAGGACAGAGAAATTAGAAGTGCATTATTCAATTAGGGTGAGCGGTGGATATTCAGAAGCACCTTTCTCTCTGCAGTGATGGTCTGACAATATTTCACAGTCAACTCAGAACAATGAATTATATCCCCATTGGAAACTAAGATGGATATTTAAGTTACTATATCAAGCAGTGTCTTTTTTTAAAATAAATTTTCTTTTTTAAATTTTGGCTTCTGTTTGACCAATATTGCAAATATTAGCATTCACACTGTATTTTGAAAAATACCTATTGGCTGGTGTATGCTAACAAACTTTATTTTCTGTCTAAACAAGGACTCTGATTCATCAAAATATATATAGATCTGAGGACAAACTACGAAATAGATATTTATTTTCTTATGGTCACACTCGGACTCAGTCTCAAACACCATTTCCCCTGGAGATTTTGGAGTAGGCATCCTCAGAGATATTCTGATCTGACTGGACGCAGACCTGATCACCTAGACTGAGCTGGACCTTCTGAGCAGGAGATCGGACAACGTGACCTCTGGATGTCCCTTGAAATATATATGATTCTGTGGTTTCATTTTTTTGTTTACATTTGTTTCCATTTGTTTCCCTCCAAATAATTAAAAAGTATTTTGCAAAGTTCAGGAAATCACAGGCAGTCTCTTCTTAAAAAAGCATCATGTGATAATGTAGATCATCCCACTGGTTCA
Organism: Hirundo rustica; assembly: GCF_015227805.2. Taxonomy (NCBI): domain Eukaryota; kingdom Metazoa; phylum Chordata; class Aves; order Passeriformes; family Hirundinidae; genus Hirundo; species Hirundo rustica. Next base: position 74,510,370 of record NC_053451.1, on the reverse strand, counting down.
AATCTTGAGCCATTTCTTATACCTTACTTTGATTAGACAGCTATCAGATTTTAAATTTACCTCATACTGAAGATTCATCCTTTGTCAAGTTTCTTATTTTTACAGATTTTTGTGATAACATCTTTCTGATTACAAAATTATGGACCTGTCTGTAACCAAGTCCAATTATGTCTAAATCAGACTATGGATTTCATCTCATTTGGAAAACTTGCACAGTAGCTGGACTAGATTTTTGGGTTTTAGGGTTCTAATGCACTGTGGATCTGATTAATTAATCAGGTAATAAAAGATGTTTTAAGACAAGAAAAAGGGGTTTACGGAAAAAGAAAGGGCAGAAATAAAAATGGAAAATATAAATAACTCTGGCAAATAACTGAAGGCAACCCCAATTGCATCCATAATACAGCTATTACAGTGACATTTCATATTGTATATTAGTATATACTGCAAATTAATAAACTGTTGCCCACTTGAAATCACACTGAATCACATTAAAGCAACTACATTTTCTTTAGATTTCATCTGAAATTAGCAGTCTAATGAAAAGCAACTTGTAAAAACAATCCAGTGTCTCAAATGATTTTTTAATTTGAAATGAATGACATTCAGATTAAAGCACTGAAAATTAAAAAACCAAAAACAAACAAACAAACAAACCCAACAAAACAAAAACAACAAAACAAAAAAACCCCGCTTGTGCATTCTGCATTCCGTTTGCTTTTAAAACAGTTGACCATCTTATTTGGATTATTTTATGTATTACTTATTCCTATAATAATAATAATATTGTCTTTTTTTTTTTTCCTCCTTTAAGAACTGTCAGTTATTGCCATGACATGCAGATTTTTTCTAAAGTGAAGAAGTAAGTGCTGGAAGCCTCTAACTTCACAATGAATCAACAGAACAAGGACATAATTGTCAACTGGTTTTACATTAGCAGGCAATTTGAAGGATGTTATCCTTCAAATGCTTCCTTTACGCTACTGGAATTAGAACTGTTTGTATTTATCAAGGCTGTGGGAGTGCAACAGGGCTTTGTGCATACTTTTCCACTGGTCCAGGGTTGCAGGGCTTCTGACATGGCAAAGTGATGAAAAACAGGTAATTTAAACACATCAGGTTTGATATGTCCGTTTTAAATTCAACTATCTAAACTTCAGATATTTTATCTACTCTTGTTCTCCCATTGTTAGTAAAAAGAAATGGGCCATTAGTCTATCATCAAAGCACATTTATATCACATGAATCAGGGGGATCCTCCAAATGGCTTTGGAAATCAAAAACTAAGTAATTTGACACATACTTGATTATGCCAAGAGGCCGTGCCACTTATTTCTATACTTTAATAATTCCTCTTACATACATACATGTCTCCTTCCTCTCTCCACCCACACAATCCCAGAAAGGTTGACGGTGGAAGGGTTGCACACTGTATACTTGTACTCACAAGTTTCACCCATACACCCTAGATCATCTCCATAGCATCAAACAAATATCCTCAAAAAACTTATGTCAAGATCTTATTATCACCTTTGCTTACTCTGGATTCTCTCACTCACCACGGGGGATCTGATATGGTCCATGGAACAGAAGGTTAGGCCAAGATGTTATTGGAGCTCAGTAATGTGGAACTACCTAATATAAGCAAAGTGAAGGAAAAAACCCTTAGGCATTAATTTTTCACTTTTACATGATAAATCAAGTTTATTGTATTTTTTTGTTCAATCACTTTGTTTATTTGCTTAATGTTATTTACTTCCTGTGTAGTCACTGCTGTACAAAAGCAAGAAACTCTCAAGTGTAATGGTACTGCTTTAACATTTATGATACCATAAAGTGTAAGAGCTACTTAGTGTTGATATATATTCTCAGATACCCCTGCAGACTTTTACATGTTAGAAAGATAGCATGTCTAGTAAAACTGAGACTTAGTGAATATAAAAATGCCACCCTGTCTTATAAACCAAGTTTGCCAGCAGTGTATTTTCCACATACTTCTCATAATGATATTTATAAAAACCTTCTTTGTGTTTTATGGGTTTGTCAGGTTCTAAGGAAGAAAGAAAAAAAAACCAAAAAAAACAGGTAAACATTCCTTCTGCATTTCAAAATCTGATTTCTAAAAAATAAGAAAGATCAACAATCCAAATTTCATGAGTTATGTAAAATGTTATCCTTTCTGCTGAAATGGTTGAATGAGATGCATTACTACAAGTATCCATCATTATTCTTGCAGATATTCCAACTGAGCACAATGCTGAGCATTTCCAAAGGTAGTTCTATTTTCTCATGTAGTTCAAGCTATCCATTAAAAACTTTTTACAATAAGACTTTATACAGAGCAGATGAACAAAAATCCACTTTTTAGTTCTGTGAGTAGTGCTAAAACAAAACCTTTGAAGACACAAAGGTAGTGGAGGACTAGTGGAGGTAGTGGTGGATAATTGGGAGAATTTACTAAAGAATTAGAGATGTTCCATGTGTTGTGTATATTTTTCTACCCTTCCCAGTATGCCAGCCTGCATGCAGTCAAGTGTACATCTGTTAACATCATAACTGGCTGATGCTACATTAACTTTTTATTTCCAGTGAAAATGAAAATCAGAAAAACCTCTCCTGGTAAGCATTTATGACTGTGCCAGCCAGCTTCCCCATAGCTCTTCTAAATCACTAGTGATCAAATTATCTGCCTTGGATACTAATTGTTTAGGAGGTACTATAGACATTCCAATGTGGCCAATAGAAATAAAGGTATAAATAGAAGAGAAAGACCAAACTCAGTGAGAAAACCAGCAACCTGAGTTCTACAGAGTTTAACAATAAAAAAATGCACTACAGAGCAGCACTATTGAGGACTATATATTTATGTGACACATGTACATTGGAGACTATGATTATCAATTCTGACTTAATTTATATTATTCTATATCTACAACAACACAGCAGAAGATAGGAATTAAAAAGAGTGACAAAGGCACTGAAGTAAAAAAAGAAAAAAACAAAAACAACCCCCCAAACAATTGAACAGAAATAAAAATTTTGCTTTGCAAAGGCAGATGTTTAAAACTGCGTAGAAAATGAAAAATATGAAAATTTGTTCATGGTGGGTAGGAAAATGAGAAATATATTATGGCTATTTTTAAAAAATTGTGGCTGCTAAAAATAGGGCAAGACGTGAAAATATGTTAAAGGTCAAAAGTGAAGGGTAGGAGATCTAGAATGATGGGAGATGTTGGCATGTGCAAAAAGGTAACCTCTATTTGATGCCAAAAAAGGCGAAGAATTAGGGATGAAAATCAGATGATTGAGATAAAAGGGAGGGAGAGGAGGAGGAAATTTGGCTATGAAGTTTACACAGATTGGAGAAGTGGAAAGTAAGGTGTAAAGAGAAGGGGTGTTTGCATTCCCACCTATAATTGCAGCGGTTGAGTGATTAAATAGTCTTAGTTGTAAGAGCAAAAGATAAGTAAGCAAAGGATAGGAATTTTTAGAGAGATTGTGGAAAAGAAAGGGACAAGATTCTTCTGGTTCAACCACTTTTTTTTTGTGTGTGTGTGTGTGTGTGTGTGTGTGTGTGGTTTTTTTGTTGTTGTTGCAAAGAAATTGTGACTATGACTATACAGTCACTTCCTGTGAACATAGCACTTAATAAGCTGATTCAGAAATTCTTTTGTTACTTGGTGGTATCTATGCAACTGACTCCAAGACAACAACCTTTACAACTGTGACATAAATGCAGATAAATCTTGAAATCATTACTCACAATAGGTCAAGACTAAAATGGGCTTGGATATTGAAAGAACCTTCACAGTCACAAGAGGTAAGATTTATAAATTAATGCGATCTAGAATTAGACGCCAACATTTTTCAAACTAAGAACTACATAAAAAATCTAGCCAGAAGTAATACTATGGAATTCTGAGCTTGTATCTTCCTTAGCAAAGTGATGCAAGACACTAATAAGTCATTATTCATGTAAGTATTTTAATACAAGCAGTAAAATTCTAGATGATATCTGCTACCTGAGTAGCATATCTGACAATGTCCCAAATAATGGTCAGAAGCTTGGCTTGCCTGTAACAGGAAGGAAGTTCTCTTATGCTAAACTATGACCTAATGCCCTTCATTACCCTAATTTGGGCCCTGCTGTGTTAAGGTTATTACATTTTCCTTTATCCCAAGAATAGCTTGAGTGTTGTTCATATATGTTAGTCCAAAAGGTGTGAAATAAATTCTGAAATTTTATTAATCACAGTGGATTTGAGCAGGTGGAAGGACTATAAACAAGATAATCTAGTTTGCAGACTAATGATGCAGAAGAGAACTGAAGAGCATTCTTGCCCTTTATGCAAGAAGGAAGAAAAATGCATTGCCAATATTGGAAATGAAAAGGGAAAAAAAAAAAAAAAAACATAATGCTGGCAGAAGTTTGATTTTGGTTTTGGTTGCTTTACTTGCTTTGTTCCATGACCCTCAAAGAGACCTCCAAGACTGTCTCACATGTCTTACATATATTCTTAGAGGTGGCCTACTGTAGGGATGATTTTTCTGCTTTTTCAAGCAGGTGCTTAAACTTTTCTTTGTTATTTGTTTGCAGGTTTTTTATTTGGTTGTGAGAAAGTATGGGCTTTACATTTTGGCTACATAAGACTTAACTCAAATGGATTATAGTCAGAAGTGTTTAGTACCTTGCACCTGCCATAAGATCATATTATCAGTTGGGTCTACATTATAGTGCACAATAATAGATAGAACCACATTTTGGACAGAGACATGGATTTGGAATAAAAATTCTCCCTGATATCTGTAGTTTTATTTACAACTACTTTAAGATTGATCTTTTCAATCTCTTGATGTTCTTTTCCTAGCTTCTATCTATTTAAATAGCACAGATGGGATGGAGAAGAGAGACATGCACATCACTGAATTTGAGTGCATCTCTTAATTCTGGGTAAACTTACACTTTGTATTAAAATATACTGGTCAACAGTGTCAGACTGTCAACAGAGCCCACATCATAAAGTGTTGTGGCTAGACATAAACAAAACAGCTACTGTGATGATTAGACTTGCTCAATTCTGACCTTCCAATTGTTATTCCAAGAACTGTGCTCTTTTTTTTTGTTGTTTGTTTGTTTGTTTGTGTGTGTGTGTGTGTGTGTGTGTGTGTGTGTGTGTGTGTGTGTGTGTGTGTGTGTGTAGCATTTATCAGATCACGGCTGGTTCCTGGTATACTATTTATTACTCCAGAAAAGTCTGTCTGGTCCAGTGGTGAGGATTTCTTCATTGCATACAGTTGCAACCAAGAGTATCACTGAAGTTGCTCTGCAGTTTGTTTTTCTGCATAAACAGTCACTGTATTTGCTACACCAGTGGTTGTATGACTGAGGAGGTGACATGAAACAATGTATTGTAATGTGGCATGTTGTGCTAGTAAAAGAGAAAGCTCCCATGGGTGATGAACACAAATCTAATTATTTCAAAAGGTGAGATATTAAATGCTTTATATGGTGTAAGAGTCCAGAATTTATATAGTAAATAGGAAGCAAGTGGTCCAGACTGGGTAATCTCACCACTTTCCCAGAATGCCATATTACCTGTATTAAAGCATCTAAAACATCTTTATCACTCAACAAAAGCAGCAGTAGTAATAATGGCAGTAGCTATAGGATTAATGGTAGTTTTTGCATTTCCACCAACAGTCTAGCTCCACTTGCTGAAATGCTTTGCTTGACTAAGACCTTGACATTAAATTTTGGAGAGATTTCCTTAATGCTTTGAGGCAGTTTTTATTCTCGATTCAAGGTGACTCTATTATGGTGTCATACATTAATGTACAAGGCCACTGACTGGATTAAAATCCTTTTTGTTCTTAATGCTTTTCAAGGAGCCTGAATAACAGACAAGAACTGTAAGGAAAATTCTTAGTATACTACTTTAGGTCTTTTATACTAATTCTATTATTTTCATATATTTTTCTTAAAGTCTTTAAAGAATATTTTAATTAAAAAGATAGAAATAATAAATGTTAAAACAATAAAATAGATAATATTTTTATGTATTGATATTTCTTTTATTTTGACAGGGAAGAGAGTTCAGAAGCAGTTTTTCTCCTTTTGCCATAAACCAGCTATTCATCAAGAAAATCAAGGACATATACTCTTTATACTATATTAATGACACAGTGTTTCAATATCAAGTATGATAACTCATATACAAAAAAAACCGAATGTATAAAATGCACTAGTCATTTAGTCAGACTGAAAAGAAAATAGCTCAGCAATATAGAAGGCAAAAATAGTTTAGCATAAGTTAAAAAAAGGTAACATCAATATTTTTTGACAGCACACAAGGGCATAATTTATACCAAAATGCCATGAAGCCATTATTTAAAAATTTCCTCAGGTGAAGGTAGTGTCTGTGGAACTGTTTGCTTCTACTCTTCACATTTAAGATGGGAAGCAATACTGTATACTTTGTTGAAATTGTCTAATAAATCTTGACTTACTTAGCTGCTTCTGAAGCAGGTCATTCAAACAATGTGGTTAAGTAAGCACAATGTCCTAAAAGTTATGTTGACTTTGTAAGCCTTGGTTTCAATGCCAGATTGCAGCCAATGCAGTCATGCCATTTTAGCAATTCTGATCCCTTCATTAAAATTAATTTAGCAAAGTTGGTGGATTTCCGCCCCCCCCCCCATGGAAAACAATTACATATATTTAGATAGGAGATTTATGAAAGCATTCCTATTTGATTTAAATGTTTTTAGATGCTGATTATTTTTTAGAATGTGCATTGATTAGTAATACCAACAGCTCTGTCTGCTTGCAAAGACCTGTGCAAACTTTTGCCACCAGTATTTGGAAAGACTTTGTTTTGCATCATATGTGGATTTCATTATAATACTTAATTACAATACTTAACCAATTATTTTTTGTATTTCTGTAATGCCAAGGTACTCAGTCAGAATTAGATCTCCACTGCCATCAATTCTGAGATGAAATACCAATCACTGATAAAGTGCAGCAACTGCCACATTACAAGAGCACATAGTAACAGGACAAGGAGTGGAATAGCTTTTAAGTGAGAGAGTAGGTTTAGATTAGATATTAGTAAAAAAAAAAAATCTTGTGAGGATGGTGAGACATTTGAACTGGTTACCCAGAGAAGTTGTGGATGCCCCATTTCTCAAAATGTTTAAAACCAGGTTGGATGAGTCACTGAGCAATCTGGTGGAAAGTATCCTGCTCATGGCAGGGGGTTTGGAATTAGATGATCTTTAAGGTCCTTTCCAACCCGTCACTCTATGATTCTATGATTTTTATGTCAACCATAGTAGATTTTATAATGATTTTTTTATAAAAATACAGCTTTGTTTGTATATTTTTTAAATATAAATTAAAGGTCAGAACAACCTATACTTTCTCCATGAATGAAAAAGAAAAAGAAATTATAAAGTAGTCACAAAATCTGTCTTATTAGTTATTTTTCCATCAGGAAGGAACATAGTTGTATTTAACTTTGATAATAATTTATGTAGCTGAAGAAAATATATATTTGCTTGTGATAGGAGAGAATACAGGAAAATATTAAATTTTCTAAAGTTCCTCTTAGAGCATAATGCCTTGCAATCTGTTTTTTTACATAGGTATCACTCCCTAGTAAAACCCCTTTAAGTCTAAAAGGTTTTTTTTGGTTTTTTGGGTTTTTTTGGTTTTTTTTTTTTTTTTTTTTTTTTTCATTTATAAAGATTAAAGGCTTTCATCAGAGAACAAGGACAATATTATGTGAAAGGTGACCATTGAAATAGTCCCAACAGCAAACCATTAACATTAAACACATTCAGTGACAAGTCAAAGACTAGATATTATTTTTCCAAATTAGTTCTTGAATAACTGCAAATAGATTTCAAATTCTAAGAACTATTTCATGCCCTTGAGCATTAACCTTTCTAACTGCAATCCGGTCCCCCACATTTCAAGACATAATTTACATTGTAGACAATATGCAAAAAAGAAAAAGCTAGATTAATTTAATAAGGGTTGTTTCAATTTTTTTTTTTTTTTTCAGCTGAAGTCTCCAATAACTTAAAAATTATGATTTCTAGATCTAAAATGTTAAAGCCAGAGTAGCTAGGAATAAAGAAAAAAGGTACTTTTATTTTCACCCAAGTTATATATTTTTTATTTGTACTAAAGCAAGTTTAATGTCATCTTCCTGCTATTGCCTGCTACTTACAGAGAAAATTGCCTGATTAATGAACTGAAGTTGGTAACAATTGGTAATTTTTCTTAAGGTCTGAATTGAAGTCAAGAATATACTTCAAGCAATTTACTTTCTGTTGTTGTCTTAGGAATCAAAAAGCTGAAGTGTTGAGTGGGGGAGTGGGGGAAGTTTTTGCATAGAACTGTTTCCATTTTATGTGGTTTTGGCTAGAAATGCCCCTTTAGAGCTGGACAAAAAATCTGTTAAAACTTGTATGATCAGAAAAAACCCTGCTTTCATAGAGAAAACCAGGACACTCCGATTGCAGCCAGGTAGTGCAGCTCTCCCTTGGCGCACCAGGAGCAGCCTGCACCTGACAGGAATCTGGCATTGTAGGGACAGCACGCAGCGACCCCGCATCGGGCTGTGGAAGGCACCTTCTGGGGCACCTCCTCAGTGGTGGGATATGACATTGTGGTGGTTGGTTGGAGAGAGAGACGTCACAAACTCACTGAGCATCCTCAACAAACAGCGTGCTTTATTGTTTGGAACTTCTTTTTATAGGGGGTTTGAATTTCCTGGGTTTGCACAACTGATTGCTCGAGGTCTTTACACTGCCCAGCTCCCTGACCACTGATTATCTGCATTTGGAGTTGAAAGGGACTGGTTGAGATCTCTGTTTGAGTTTGAATCTATCCTAGGGACTTGTTTATTGAACTAGGAGAGCCAAATTTGGTTTCTTATTATAGCCAGATTTATCTGCCCAGCTACAGACTAGCTGTACTGTGGCAGTGGGTATGTTGGCACAGGATCAGAAGCAGCAGGAGGCAGACAAAGCTGGAGTAGCCGTGTCTTCTGCAGGAGGAAACTCCCAAGGCTGGGCAAGACGATGTGTGTTTGTGCAGGTGGGATATGTGTATCTCAGAACTCTTTGGATTTATTTATTTTACTCTCAGTATTGCCCTCATGGATGAACAGCAAACATTCCTTACATATAAAGCAAGCACTTACTCTTAACATTGCCAGCTGAGGGAGGTGATTGTCCCACTCTTCACTCACTGGTGCAGCCTCACCTTGACTCCAGTGCACAGTTTTGGGTGCTACAATATAAGAAAGACAAAAAGCTTTTAGCGACCATCCAAAAGAAGTCTATGAAGATGGTGAAGTGTTTAGAAGGGAACCCATATGAGGAATAGCTGAGGTCACTTGCCTTGTTCAGTCTGGAGGAGACTGAGAGTGTGATTTAATGTGCAGTAGCACTGAGAGGTCAAGATGGGTGCCTATGAAGAGGCTGTTGAGTATTACTGGGTTTTATATTCTCTATAGGTCCCCTGATTTCCTGATGTCACTGCTGTTCATCCAATCATCTTTGCAAAGTCTGGGGTCTTCTCTTCTGATTTGCTTTCACAGCCTCCACACACCATTTTTGTTTTGTACAGAAAATCCCATAGCTGAAGCTTAACTTGCGCATCTTAACCAACTGTTCACATTTTCATAGATAAATAATAAGCCTAAAATGCAATCCACATGGGCCAAGTTTCATTTAAATTAGTCACTAGTGGGAAATGCTGGCCCATTTTCTCCTTTCTGTACAAAATCATGGTTTTAGCACTCAATTATGTAGAAAACAAATTAGCCACAAGCACCTGATCAGAAAAAAAAAAACAAACCCACCACCACCACCACCACCAACAACAAAACAACAACAAAAAACCACCCACACAACAACACAATGAAAAAAACAAAACAAAAACAAAATAACAAAACAAAACAAACAAAAGAAACCCACAAAAAACCAATTTCATCCCTGAGGGGTTGCAAAACTAGAATAAAATCTGTGGGACAGAGTGATACTGTATACTGGAACTCATTTGTTTTGCGCAGTTTAAACAAAATCAGGACCCAAATGGTGATTTTAGACATCCTTATAGATATCACTCAAGTCCTGCAACAACTGAGTTTCCCCCACATGACACATAGCTGAAGTAATGTCTGGGTTCTTGGATTTAAGTGACCCACTGCTACTTTCACTTCTGGGTATTTTCATCTCTAGGTACCCATCTCAGTTTATCTTTCAGATCAGAGTATTTTACCACTGAACATTTTGTGACTAATAAATTACTTCTTTCAGGAAAAAAAGGCACTATTATATTTTTCCCCTAAAATTTTAGCACTCTGTAGAACTCTCCAATGTATAACAAAAGTTCATAATGGATATTTCATGCTAAATGTATGCCTGTAACACAGAGATTATTTGGAAGTAATCTTTTATGTAATATAGAACAGCGTGATTGCAATGCGACAGGGACATTTTTTGCCACATATTTCAATTAATCAGCCTTGCTTTAAGAGATTTCTCAATTGTTCCCAGATTGCTTTGTTAATATGGGAGGCACTGTGCAGTGTGTTGTGGATAAAGTCATGAGATTCTCAACATCTAAAAGTGATATTTTTTTCATGTCAGCCTCTATTGTTATATATTTGAAAAGGGGGTATATTCACATGCATTTGGCAATACTTACCATTATTTCAGAGATAGGAATAATCCATTAGACTATGTTTGTACAGCAAACATCATGAGCAGATGACAACATTGGGTATTTAAACAGCTCAAGCCGAACAATGATCTCATCAATCAGAATCTGATTTTTATTTAAGGTATTCTTTAGCTTTCAATTATATTGACTTTTTCAGTATTGTATGCAATAATTCTGGATGTATTTTTTTAAAGGAAGCATAATGCCTCATAATTCTGTTGTCCTGTGAAACAGAGTTTTACACATTACTAAGACATACCACCTAAATAAAGCATAATAGAATGTTAGACATAGTAGAAATTATTTGTCCTATAGAGAGAAAAAATTGTATGATTCATAACATTTAAACATTTAAATCTGAATCCTGTATTAGTCACTTTAGATTTATGGAAAGAAACGAAAAAATAGCCCTAGAAAGAGGAACAGAATTATCTGAAAACAAAATCCCAATATTACAAAGATTACAAAGCATTCTTATAACTCTAACCAAATTATAAAGTTGTGGCTTTTTATTCTTCTGTTACTGTCTTTGTCAGTATTAATCTAAATATGCTAATAGTAAGCCTTTTATATAACATTAAAAAAATACATCTATCTTCTCAAGTCTTTATTGTTTTCTTTTAAATATGAAATGAAAACTTCTTGGTCAGCTAGCAGAAATATTTGATATTAATTAAAAAAATAAATATTGGTCATGTTTTCTTCCTTTATGTCTGTTACTATGAAATAAAATTATGGATTCAAACTTGTGGGCATGGCACTTCCTGATCTTCAGTTTTGTATATTATCCACAAATACGCTTCATTCCACTTAGAATGTTATTTCACTTTCCCCCCCCACCCCCTTTTTTTTTTTTTTTTTTTTCCTCTCTCTCTCTGATAAAATGAAGGCATGTGGACTTTTATAAGCACTAATAAAAACATTTTACTGTTGAATGATTTTGGACATCCTAACTGATGTTCACGAGCTGTTTTAAAGAAAGAGTAGTTAGGAGTTGGTTAATGTCATCACTCTTCATAAGCATCTGGAATGCATTCTATTTCTTGTTTACAGTATTTGACATACACACAGAAAAACACACCTGGGGTAGTTCTGAATGTTTGCTTTGCAATAGATCTTTAGAAAACCTCATTTTCAACAGGTAGACATTAGTTTAAACTTTGTCAAAACCACAGCTATTCTGTAATGCTCTGCAAGATTCAGAGCATGAGGGGAAAAAAAAAACAAAAAAAAAACCCAAAAAACCACCAAAACCAAAAACCATAAACTATGCTTTGCTTTGAACTACATCTGCATTTGCTCTTTTCATCTATGTTCACTGGCAAATTTACTTTCCTCTAGTTTTCAGCTCATCCAATCCTGGGACTAATAGGTGGAGGTTTTACATATGTACATTTTTGCATTGACAAGTTTAATTTTTTTATTTTCCATATTAGCTTAATGAAATTAATGGAATACACACACCCTAGACTGTGATTACATATAACTGATGATATAACTGCAAATACAACTACTTGAGTGTCTAGAGTTCAGTGACACTGATGAGAGGGTTGAGTGCCTATGGTTAAGAGTCAGAGGGAAGGCCAACAAGGCAAATATCATGGTAGGAGTCTGCTATAGACCACTCAGCCAAGAAGAAAGGGCAAATGAAATATTCTATAAGCAACTGGGAGAAGTCTCACAACTAGACTTTGTCCTTGTGCAGGTCTTCAACTTACTGAAAGTATAATACAAAGAGGAAAGAGTCAAGGAGGTTTCTGCAGAGATATGATGCTTGGAGACCCTCTTGGACATAGACACCATATAATTACCAATAGTTTTGTATTCTTAGAGAAGTAAACTTTAATTTCTACACGAGCATATTAAGTTGTATACAAATGTATTTACAGAAATCTACTTTTTACATATATTACTACATCTGAACATAGTATAAACATATTAATGAAAAAGAATAGGGAAAAAAAAGGTAATAAAATTATCTCCGTGTTAGATTTGAAGTGAGTTTTGTCTATGTGGAAAGGCAAAAATGAATGTCCCTCAAAGGAAAAAAGGCCCTCATCCTCTACAACAAAATAAATTATAAAGAAACATCTGGCTTTAATATTAAATTAAAAAGCTAAGCAGGTTTGTTTGTATGTACTATTCTTATTTTATAATGATATATTAAAAAAGATGTCTTCACACAGGCACACATAAAATGTGTATGTATGTGCATAGTTTATAGGTGAAGTCTGAGTTGATAAATTATACATCTTTGAAAGAAGCAAAACACATTCTACATCAGCGTGGAGAAAATAATTCCCTCTTCAAACACAACAACAAGAAGCAAAAAATAAATTGAAGAACACAGCTCAGTCTGGAATAAGAAAGCAATAATTGATTGCACTGTAACCTGAGGCAGCTTAGTTTATTTCAGATAATAAACAGGTGCAGATAATATTGCAGTGTCAAGGGTCATTTTCACAAAGTAAAATTCCTTCTTCACCTGATAACATGTCTTTACCAAAAGTCCTGATGTGAAATTAATTTCCATTGTGCCATCAGCATTTAATAATTCTTTAAATATATGAGGTAAATTTTGCCTCTATACAAAGGGTGAGTGCAGAGGTTACACAGTAATTCATCACTGAGTCACACAGAGATTTTAAGCACACCAATATCGTTCTACATGACAGCACATAAGCAAACATGTCTCAAACATACAGAAGGAAGAAAAAATATTTGCGTAACAGGCTTAATTACACTGAAATTATTCTAAGAATAACAACTTTTAGAAGTATTTTAGCACTAATGTATTACTGAAGACATTCTTGTAAATGTTGCTCAATATGGTTCAGGTTGGTCTTTGTCAAACGCAAAAACCTCACCCTATAAACAGTCCCAAGTCTGGTGCAGTTTGAAAATATTAGTTTCTGTCTCCCTTCTTTCTTCTGCATTATACTCCTTTGACTTCAAAAATAGTGTAATGGACATACAGTAGATACAGTATGATGAATGGAAAATCTCTAATAGCAGTTATTTTGACATTTCTGACTGTGTGTTCATCAAAAGACAAAAGACTGATGCCTAAAACTGATACTTCATGGTATTTTCTTTGAGCATTGATGTATTGCAGTACCGTTGATATTACACATTGCTTTTCATTTTATCACCATATTTTTTTATACATATTTTTGTTTGAGAAACATAATTAGGGAGGTAAAGTTAATTGAAAAAAAAAATACTGCTGTCTGTGTAATTAAAAGAAGCTTTAATGCAATCTGTACCATTTATCCTTTTTCATAGGGAACATAAGTGGATATTGATTTACAGAAAATCCTCTAATTTGTTTTGGCTTCCAGATTTTTTTTTTAATAATTCTTTGTTTGTGCTATTGGTTTGATTGAGATCATCAAGGATAACAAATCAGTAAATACTATCCTAAAGAGGCAGGGCTCATTCTAAACATAATGTTTAACTCTCATCATCATCATTGTTAAGCATCAACACCAATAGACAGATAAATTGTTTTTAAGGTAGATAGTGAAAAACTTGTGGCAAGTGGTAGCTTTAATTACAATTTAGACTTTACAGAAATAAATGTCTCCAAGATCAGTCTCTTCTATCTTACTGTGGCAGTGCAAGAATTGTTTTATCTAGTTTTTATAAGAAGTTTTATGTTATGGTTCATTTCACTGTGCCCCCAGTTCTGTAACAGTCTATCCCCTTTGAGTTTGCTGTATAGCAAGTTGTTTCATGTCAATCATCCCACCCCCCCCACCTATCATTGTCAATCCCCTCTTCCCCCCGCTCTGGGGCATCCTGTCTGTCACTTCGGGACCCCTCCCCTGCTTGGGAAATTCCCAGAGGGGCGTCGAGTGATAGGCTGATGCCCGGGAAATCCCCTTTTCCCTTTTTGTCAGTGGTCAGAGGCTTAGAAGTGGACACCCCCTGTTACCCCCTGAATTCTCTGATTTGTTATCCTGTTGTGACCTCCCCTGAACCCTCCCCTGCTTATAAGATCAGGGAGGGAAATTCAAACTCTCTCTGGCTGGTGGTTTGGACAAGCTGTGGATCTCCCGCAGCTCGGCTTGAATAAACCATCTTTAAAGCTGCTTATCCAAGAGCCATCCTTTTATCTACCACCGCAGTCACAACACAATTTGGACCAGCTGCTGCTGAGAAGCCGAGTCCAGCAGGTAAAGATAACCTGTTTGCATACCCGGACCGAAAACGCTTTGGCCGCTGTGCAGATCTGAGCCAGCCAGGGGCCCGTGCCCACCCGGCGTGGAGTGGCACAGCTACATCTTACTCTGCTATTAAAGTTATTTTTTAAAAAATTATTTCTTAGCAGACAAAAATTGTTATGTCCTAATACTAATCATCTCTTGAAATTTCTTACAATTTTGATTGTAACTACGAGAAGCATGAGAAAAGTCATGGAAAGAGATACAGGTACTTATCATAACCCGTTAAGGTAAAAAAGGGGCATATTTCAGTATAAATGAATCATAAACTAGCTATTTCAATGTCTTTGCTCATGCGTCAGAAAAAAATGCCATCATATGGTAAGCTAATAATGTTTTATGGGCATTAACAATGGACAAATAATTTTGAACTCTAAATCTGTAGCCATAAGTGTACAAAGAAGGTTTTTGCACATTTCAGTTTGGGATATTGTGGCATTTGCGAGATTAATCACACTCACAAACTTCAGATTTACTTTTTGTTACTTTCTCAAGTTTAGACTCAGTGATTTTGTCCACATTTTATATTATAAAGGAGAACATGATAGTGTATTTTAGGTTAGTGTTTTTTGGGGTTTTTTGGTGTTTTGTTGTTGGTGGTGTGTTTTGGGGTTTTTTTTGTTTGTTTTTGTTTTTGTGGGGTTGTTTTGTTTTGTTTTGTTTTGTTTTCCCTAGAGTGGTTATTATTTCTTGTTTGTTTGTTTGCTTATTTGTGGGTTTGTTTGTTTTAAAAGACTTGTTACATTAGCATACTGGATAAGCTGTTGGTGCCTGTACAAAATGTCAACACCAACTCTAAAAAGTCTGAAGCATATGGCCTCTTTCTATCCCTCCATGCATGTAATACACATATTTTCATGGTGCAACACAAAAATCCCCAAACAATTTGAAATGCTAATACGTAGCTCTTTTCAGTTCTACTAAGATAAATAATTATGCAAGAAATTACAAAATAAGTGCAGGTGTAACATATTGCCATGGATATTGGGGAAAGTGAAAAGTTCATTTAGAAGTGTTTTTGTTTTAACTGCATAATAATTAATTACCACACAAAATACAGAAGAGTATTCATGCCTCAGTTAAAATACAATCCATTAAAAATATAATGAGGGTCTATATTTGCCTTTATATGTAATCGATGAATATTGAATGAGTGTACTACATTTGTAATTTGAATTTAAACTTATTTTTAGCTCTAGCTAGGATGCAGGGAATTTTTAAATCTATTGCATTACTCTCTGCAAGAAGTTTTAAAATAATTGCATTTTCATTTAACTATTCAAAAGAAATTTACTGCATTGACTGACATCTTACATGTATGTATGATTTTAACTCTTATTCATTCTGATGTCTGTGGTCACAGTCTATTTTTCCTTTTTGATTGCTACACATTTATACAAAAATACATAAACAGTGTTGTGTTTACTTAGGAAATATTTCCTTAGAATCCTTATTTATGCATTATCCTCATGTGACAAGAACCAAAATATCTGAATTAAAGACAGTATTTAAACAAATTAATTGCCTATGAAAGAAAAATTTCTGAAGAGTAGCATATGAAAAAGTTTCAGTCATTAAATGGAAAGCCACGTTCTCAGTCTGTGTATAGCTTGTGCTATAAACTGTTTTATGGTTTTTTTTGCCCAAAGGGTGATTTTTGTCACCAGCTTTAATATAAAAAGCAAGGCAGATTAGATAGAAGGGATTCTCTTGTCCTTAAGCATGCAAACAAGTTATGGTCCTAATGCAAAGAGGTTGTATAAGTAATTAGGGAGAGAGAGGAAAAGTAACCGTCAATGGGATTCATTTTACATAGTTTCAGATATTTTATTTCAGAAATCAGTCATGTAGTTTAAACAATCATCAAAACTGTCTCCACATTAAATAAAAATACTTTGCTTCTTTCAGTTAATTCATCCTTTCTGTCTCAAACAGTTTTTTTAGGTTGAACTGAGGATTCTATGCAACTACATGTTTCTTTCTTTTGATTATAGATAGAATGTAGAATAACTATAATAGACAAAAGACAAAATTTGGCACAATTGATTACTCCCACACTTACTTGTTTTTCTGGAAATTTCCATTTTCCTCCATCATCCACTGAAAAGTTGCAAAGTCCTAATCACAAATCCATACTATCAATAAAAATCTAGACACCTCTTTGGGGCTATGTGGAAGAAAAGAGCCATCCATAATATTTATCCTGAATACAGTATTTTCTTTTTCTTTTTTTTTTTTTTTTTTTTTTTTTTTGGTCTCGTGAGATATGGGATATAACCTAAGTTGTGGTGATGGAGATAATATATGAGTATCTCACCTGGACAGTTTTACACACACATGAATCAGTGATCTTAGTCCAGAAGATTTAGGAGATACTTAGATGCAGAAAGTACTTGGCCTTTGCAAAGGCTTGAAGATGATGTGCATTGCTCTGTGAGGTTGTTTGACAGAGAAATAGAACCGCATACAAGAAAAGGAAGTTCAAAACAGGTAGCACTTCATCATCCAGGCTGAATCTCCACTGCTACTTGCTTGTTCACAGGCAAACATATATGTCTCATGTTCCCATTGCTCAGGGATAATCTATTCAGAAGCTGGTGCTATCTCTCTGAAAAAGAGCTATAGGTATTTTCCAGTACACCATCATTTCATAGAATGAGGTCAAGAATATGTGTTATATGACACAAATATGGCATGAGGGTATCTAATGTTGTTCAAAAGCGTAAGGTATCCTGAAATCCTTCTAGAAAAGCAAAGCCAAGTTTCATAGAATGGTAAATTGGTAAACAGTAAAATCATAAAACTGAGTTGGAAGGCACCCACTTCAGAATCATCAGAGTTCAACTTCGCGTCTAGCATAGCCTCAGGAATCACACCATATGAGCTAAGATTAGCTTTATCTCTTTTATCTTACCAGAAAGAAACATAATTTCAAGTGGTCCTGCTTTTGTTTTGGAGCAAACTAGTTATTTATCAGCATTTTCATTTGAATATTATGGGAATGCCTCCATGATCCCCCATCCATTCTCTTAAAGGTGGGACACTATATAGCCAGCAACAGTCAATTTAGGAATATAGGGAGAGATTCCTCCCATTAAAAAAAAAACAAAAAAAAACAAAAAAAAAACAAAAAAAAACAAACAAACAAACAAACAAACAAAAACCCACACCACTATTTTAAAAAGTGCAGCTTCTACTTCTTCTTCTTCTTTTTAAAATTTATTTAATTAGCTTATACAGTATTGTGTAAAGAAAACTTTTTGCTTAAGGGAAATTTTGGGAAAGTGTCATTGTAATTTTTCATATGTTGCCAAGTGATTTGTTAAAATAGTAATTGAATAGATTGATATTAACGAACATAATTAAGAATGATAAAACAAATTATGCAAAAAAAAGTTTATTTTCAAATCCTGGGTATTTTAATCCATATAACTTGCAACTAGAATTGGATAAGACTAAAAGACTCCACAACAAACAAAACCAAACAAACACAAAAACCAAATCCCACTTTTTTTCCTCACACACACATTTATGATCTTCATTTAATTAAGGCCTGAGTCCAAACAAAAATCATTTTTTAATGCAGATGAAAAAAAGAGTGAGATATGTAAACTTGTTAAACAACTTGATATGTGTAGAAAATAACCAGTGATCTAGAGATATGCAAAAATAACAAAGAGCAAACAAGTGAACATAAAATTCCTACATTTTCTTGGGAGCTAAAACACCCTCAGGGATTTGTAGAAACTCTTATAAGTTTAACTGGAGTTTCCTTCACTGCTGATACTTGTTTTCACCCTAATTTGTCTTTTTGCTGAACAAGATTTTGCCTTTCCGCTCTAACTTATGGTTGTGCTGTTTTTGCAGGATAAACTGAATGAACAGTTTTTTGAACACTTTCCAGTCACTGCTTTTGGATCTTGAGGCCATGAAGATAATGAGTAAAGACTGTCTCAAACAATTAAGCAGGCAGAATGACATATTTGATAACTACCTTGACTATTACTAGACTATAAACACTCAGAGGAAAATAGGACAGTTTAGACTAGCCTTAATTAGATGCTTGCATATAAACTGCATTTAAAAAGAAGAGGGGGAAAAATGGGTCGTATAGAGGTCTGTTGTGCTAATGAGGAAAAAATATATGAAAAGAACTATCTAACCTGTTAAATCCATAAAGTGCATTCACAAGAAAGGGTGTCAGAGCTGCACAAACCTTCATAATCAAATAAAAATTGTCTTAAGATCAGAGCTCTTAATGAAAAAAGAATTATGGAATTTCTTTTAATAGTCACCTTTTCTTCTTTTCTGGGGCGGGGAAATGCAAAGTACCCACATACCCAAAACCTAAACAAACAACTCAGTTCATTCCACCTTTATTATGCTGAGTTAAAAAAAAAAAAAAAAAAAGCTTCATTATTATGTGATGGGTTTTATATTTCCTTGATTGGCCAGAGGAGTTTTTTCTTATACTTTGGTTTGAAGCTAACATCTTCTAACCCTGGGATAAAATATTCCAGATCAAGCATCTGCAATATTTTGTAGATGTGAGAGAGTATATGTCTAATTCATCATTTTCTAAATGTCATTGTTTATTTTCAGCTTTGTGTTTTGATGGTTTCTGTTCATGTGGTGATAATTAAACATGCTTTTCTCTACAATTATTTATAGTTAAGGAATCCATGATTTGGATTCTTTTCATTCGTCTCTACAAGTGCAAGGTTGTTTAAGATCCCTTAGGTTTCAAACATCTTTTTCTTGTAATTTAGATTATCCAGTTCTTTGTGGATTTGATTTCTTCATGTCAACATTGTGTCTTAACTCTTTAACTTAGAAAATTGCCTTCATACCTTCCTGTTTCTTATACTGGATCACAAACTGGAATGTACATCAAGTTAGTCCCAACACAGCACCCTGAAAACCTTCAGGTGGCTGCCACCTCTCTATTTGAAGAATTATTTTCTCCTTACATAGTGCTGTCCATACTTTACATTTCATGTATTATCAGAGCCTTTTCCGGTTTAAATGAACAGCTCTTATTTGGCATTGTATTATAATCAATATTTAAATTCTGATAAATTAATTTTCCACTTTTCCTTTTTGCATGCTGGTTCCTTAGACATATTAAAGGATCAACAGAAGCTGTCATAGGACATCTTGTTTAATATTTAGATATATGTGTAATGAAACTTCAAATGATAAATACCTTAAAATCACTTAAATTTAACTTAAATGAATGGCACAATTGTGCTAACAAGGCAGAGGGCCTAGCTTAAAATAGAAAACTTTCAAAAACATATTTGGAAAGATTTTCATATACTTCATAAGCTTTTATAAGGTCATGGCTTTTGCAATTATGAAGAATTAAGTTGAGCTCTGGAAGAGGAATTCATAATAGCAGTATGGAAATTCCTTTGCAACAAAAGAGCTATGTGTTTTAAACAGTGATTTATAAGAACCAACACAATAAACGCTAACTTTGTTAGGGTTCTGAGACTAAAATGTGGAAAAAAATATAATGCAGAGAGTTTTATGAAACTCTGTGGTCTGAATGAGTTTCACTTTTGTTTCAAAACTGCAACAGCTCTTTATAATTAGGACTCTGACCCTGAAAAATATTTTCATATTAGATTTTTACACCAGTATTTTGTTTGTAAAAGTATATTTTTTTCCAGCAAAACAGTCAATGAGGCATACACTGAAATTGTCCAAGCAGCTTAATTTCTTTTTGCTGCTCTGTCTACAGTTTCAACAATGCTGGAAATAAGAGATTTTTTTTTCTATTTTCCATTCTTAATATTGAGAAAAATGAGTTTTAAATGCTCTAACATTAATGCATTCTCTTAAAATGAGGATTTTTCTAAAACTGAAGCCAATAGTCCCAGCTCTTACACTGTAATTGTCAAGATGACTTCAGAATTCAAGTGTATTTTTAACAGTTGAACAACCAAAATGAAAGTAATCCAAGATTTTATAGCACATAATATACCCAAACCACCTAACCCATGATCTTTAGCTTGCTACTGAGGAATCCCATAAGTTATAAAATTATAGATGATTTAACCATTCAGATTACTCAGTCTTATTACTTGTAGAAAAGAAATACAATATTTAATTGCATAATTTCTACCTTAGTCACCTTTCTTATTATCTCTATGCATGTACGAGCAATTTGTATATCTTACTTCCTAATTTTTATCTCTAACGTTTTACATTTGTAATACTTTCTGGCTAATTTCCCTTTATTGTAGAATCCTGAGATAAATAATGGAAACTGATTTTTTTGGTGTTATTTTTTTTGTTACATATTACAGAAATATTTGGCTTACACTGACCACATGCGCTAGATGTTAATCTAACCCGAAGCAATGAAAGTAGTGTTATAATAGTACCAGTTTCTCATGGATATTGAAGGGATAATATTCCACAATCATTCAAATGTGCAGGAAGCCATTTTATCTACTGCAGGAACCTGATCTCTCACATATTTGGTAGATCAAGTGTATAAGGCTTCTGGGAAAGTCTGTAAGAAGATTTGTTTTTAAATATTATCATTTATGTTGGGTTTATGTGGCCAGATTTTGGTAGAGGGGAGACCACGTATGTGCTGTCTGTAAGAAGATGCCAGAAGCTTCCTCCATATCTATCAGAGCCAATGCCAGCTGGCTCCAGGATGGACCCACTGCTGGCTAAGTCTGGGCCAATCAGGAATGGCAGCAACACCTCTGTGATAACATACTTAAGAAGGAAAAAAGGTATTGTGCAGTTTTAACTGCCACCAGAGATGAGTAGAGTGAAAACATGAGAGGAACAGCCCTGCAGACACTCAGGTCAGTGCAGAAGGAGGGGCAGGAGCTGCTCCAGGTGCCAGAGCTGAGGTTCCCCTGCACTCTGTGGTGCAGATCATGGTGAGGCAGCTGTGTCCCTGAAGCCCATGGAGGTCCATGGGGATACAGAGATTCACCTGCAGCCCATGGAGGAGCCTACATTTGAGCAGGAAGGTGTCTAAAAGGAGGCTGTGAACCTGTGAGAAACATGCTAGAGCAGGGTCCTGGCAGGGACCTGTGGAGGGAGGAGCCCACACTTGAGCAGTTTCCTGGTAGGACTTGTGACCCTGCGGGGAACCCACACTGGACCAGGCTTGTGATTGAAGGACTACACCCCATGAAAGAGTGATCCACATTGGAGCTGTTCATGGATAACTTTTGCCTGTGGGATGGACTCATATTGGAGTAGTTAATGAGGAATGTCACCCATGGGAAGGATCCCACAGAGGAACTCACTGTAACCCACATTCCCCATCTCCCTCAGCTGCAGCAGGGAAGAAGATAATGCCTAAGAAAGAGAGAGGGGTTGTGGGAAAGTGTTCTTAAGATTTCTTTAATTTCTCATTATCCTACTCTGATTTTGTTAAGTAATAAATTCAATTAATATCCCCAAACCAAGTCTATTGCCCATGATGGTAATCAGTGAGTGATTACTCCCTGTCCTGACCTCAACTCATGAACCTTTCATTATATTTTCTCTCCCCTGTCCACTTGTGTAGAGGAGTGATAGAGCAGCTTTGGCAGATGCCTGGCATCCAACCAGGATCATCACACTACATCATCACAATGTACAACACTCACAGACAGATAATAAGAAATTAAAATGTTATATAGAAATTGTTTGGAATCACATAATGGAATATTTAGAAATGTAGGTATATTTTTTTGCCAAAATATTGAATATAAATATAACAATAAATAATATTGTATTCGCTTTTTATGGTAAGGTTTTTGTAGTGGGCTGTGGCTCCAGAAGTGGCTTTTGTGAGAAGACACCAGGAGCTGCCCCCATGTCTGA
Source organism: Hirundo rustica (assembly GCF_015227805.2). Lineage (NCBI taxonomy): Eukaryota > Metazoa > Chordata > Aves > Passeriformes > Hirundinidae > Hirundo > Hirundo rustica. The sequence continues at coordinate 74,487,558 of NC_053451.1, read as the reverse complement.
CAGAACCAATTTAAGCAGTCTCCAAAATAAATCTGCTGCTGTCAAAATCTGAGCCCATCAGCAGTGCTGGTGGCACTTTAGTGAGACCACATTTTAAAAAGGGTAAAATAAAAATCTGACTGGTGTATGTGAGATAGAGGACTAAGAAAGACATCAAGGTGAGAAAAAGAGGGAAATCAGGTGTGCTTGAGGCATCAGAGCAGAGGTTCCCCTCTATCTCTTGGAGAAGGTCATGATGAAGCTCTTAGTACCCCTGTAGCCCATGGACAGCCATGGTGGAGCAGATATCCACCCTATAACCTATGCTGGAGCAGGGGGGTTTGTCCTGAAGGAAACTGCAGCTCACAGAGAGACCATACTGATGAGGGTTCCCAGCAGGATAAAAAAGAAAAGAAGTTGTTGAATTTTCTTCTGTATCATAACCACTAATGAATGATTAGGAGTGGGTGATTTTCTTCAGTTCTGGTATAATTTGAATATGTATGTATATTTTTTAGTTACTGAAAAAATAAGAATTCTGTTTTGTTATGTGGCATGTTCAAAGTACTTGCCTTGAGCTATAAGTTTTGATTGATGTGTGTTTTGGTCGCCTGAGAATATCTTACTTTCAATTCTTGCAGCAACAGGGGTTACAGCCAGGAGTTCCTCTGAATTTAAATATTCATAAGTGAGTTAGGGTGAGTTGAGTTCAGGGCACTTCTTGCTATGGTTTTGCCACTGAGATATACCTATTATCAGAAAAATAGTTGATGACACTTGTTTCCTCGGGTAGGTGATGTGAAAAATGATTCTTCATGCTAAAACAACAGTTTGTAATCATCCAATGTTGATATTAATAAACATAATTTTTTTTTTAAATTAAAAAAAATGTTGTTCAATACTCAAAGATAATTTGATGGGTGTTCTTCACAGACACCTACAGAGACATCTGTGGTAGTCAAATATACCAGGTTTTTCAGAATGCAGCAGAGTGTTACATTGTCAAAGTTAATGAGATGTCTGATAGAAAATAAAGACAGGCCTGGTTTGAAGATTTTCATCTATTTGGATCTCTGTTTTCTTTCAAATTCTTCAGTAAAAACAATGTGTAAGACTGCTCAGTTTTTCTCTTTTGGGTATTTTGTGTTGTTTTTCAAAGGCAAGCAAAATTTTTCTAATTAAAACACATAGCATTTATGGGGTCAGTAGTGATAATGTTTCTATATTCTGAATAATGCAACATCAAAAAAAATTTTTTAGAGTAAGATAGAATAGACCTTTTCAGCAGGGAGGGATATGCCATGATCATCCAACTGCCTGACCACATCAGGGCTGGCTGAAAGGTAAAGCATGGTTTTAAGGGCACAGTCCAAATGCCTCTTAAACACTGGCAGGCTTGGGGCATTGAATACCTTCTAGGAAGACTTTTTCAGCATTTAGTTTAACTCTTTAGCCAAATTACCTTTATATTTACCAGAAGAATGCAAAGAAGCCTGGGCACATACGTCTTCAGTCCATTGAAACAAATAATCCTGAAGACAGAAAATTTCTTGAGGGTATTTTCTTCCTCTCAATTATTTTAGGTGGATCTTTTTAGTTTAAATCATATTTTTTGAAAAAAATGGTTTTGGTTTCTGCCAATGTTGTTGCATTTTTTTTTTTTTAACTCTGATTGTTTAAAGATATGATTTTATTAGTATTATGATATCTGAAAACTTGATGTCATTCCATTTTATAGAGAATATATATAAAATCCATTTGAGTAACTAAGTGAATATGAACATTGAAGCTAAATGAGGTTTGCTTACTTATTGAATTATAATTTTCCAGAAGTAAATTCATGTGATGTGGAATAACATTAAGTAATTTCAAACAATAGGGTTGAAAACATCTAGGAAATACAAAATACTTGGCCAGAAAAATATGGGAGTTACTATATTTAAATAACAGAGAGTTCACATGGGTTGGGGTTTTTTGTGTGCATGTGCACCTCTGTGTATGTGTGTATGTAGCTGTATTTATGAAAAGGTGGAAAGCAACTCAAAGAACTCATTAACTGAAGAAAATCGCCATGGAAAAAGGGGCTTTATGTAGATATAGAAGAAACATAATTTACATCAAATGACATAAGGTGATAAACAGGAAAGTTGTAGAAGACAGGAAAAAGAAGTCTGATATATACCCAATTTATGCAAGAATAATAATGTTCTTAATATTTTATAAAAGATCTATCACCTCATTTTTACTTACAGCCATTAACCATCTCAGAATAATATCTCAACAACCACTTTAGAGTCATGTGTAAATAATTTCTTAAGTAGAATGGATCAAATCTTATCAGTTTAGCACTGACTCCCTTCTTTCAGTTTACAACTCAACTATATTCTTCTTTTTAAAATGTCATTCCTTTTTCCAATCCAGGCCCTTTTCTCTTTCTTGCCCTGTGTTAAAGCCTTGGATGCAGATCTGTCTTGTGGAATGGAGTGCATCATGTTCATGCATAGCCATTCCCCAATAGAAAACAAAAGACTCTCTTTCCCCACCATAGAGGAGTAGTATATTCCTACCTTACAGCAGTACAGAGCCAAATTCTTCCTGATAAAGTACTTCATTCTGCCTGATTTCAGAAGCCTAAAAAAACATATGTCACCATTCCAGTTCACTGTACTAACTCCCTATGTGGTTAAAGGGCAGAAATGGAAACTTCTAGAATTATTTTGATTTTGTATTTGCATAAACAACTAAAATAAGCTTGGTGAATCATTCCTGACAAGAACCACTTTTTTTTGCCATTGAATCTAAGTGCCATCTAAATGATAAGCCCAGATATAGATAGCTACACTTCAGTCTGTGAAGGACAGATGAAGTTAAAAGCTTCATTATGATCATGATGCAAAAAATGTGTAGAAGAGCAAAGAGGAAAAAAATAGAGGTAATTATTGTTGGATACCTTTTCAAACTCCAAAACAAAAGTTGTATTATTATTACCATAGTATTTGCCTTTTTTTTTTTTTTTTCCTCTTGTGTGATAGATTTTTCCTCTTTAAATGATTGCTCTTATTCCTAGAATACTGACTCATAAGCAGATCATGAGGTGCTGACCTCAGATACAGTAGCAAATAGTAGCTAGGAAGATGGTCAGAAAACACTACCAGTTAAAACAATACAATATTTGGTCATCCATTTCAAATTTTGTTCTTGGGTGTATAAAAAGTTTGATTTATTTTAGAAAACTCTTGAGTGAAAAAATTATTTTACATAATTATACTCCTTACTCTTTCACAACTATCCATCTTTTCATATATGTAGATACTTTTAAAATTAAAAAAAAATGAAATACATAAAATAATCTTTAAAATAAAATAAAAATTATTTTCCAATATCAATTTTCTAATTTTTTCTCTCTCACATACATAAAAACCCTGACTTTATAAACACTAAATGAGCATATTTGGGAAATATATGCCAATTTTCAATTGTTTATTTCAATAGACAGTTAATTTCACATTCTTTTTTTTTATTACTTGTTTCTCTTTTAGATTATATTACTTTTAAAAAATATTATTGTTTCTGGGTTTCTTCCCCAGCTTGTATTTAAATAATTCATCCTGAATCTTAACAATAATTTCTGTGATGTAAGTGCTTTCAGCAACACAAATGAAATTCTAAATGGTATTATCTTGTTCTTCATTCTCAATAAATGATGAGCAATCATTCCACACTTCAGTATGTGATTCAGACTGCTTAATTTAGACCCCGAGGATCTTAATGCAGTTGCCACTGTTAGTCACCCAGTGGTCACTGAACTGACACAGGATGCCTATGTTTGCTCTACAGCGATATTTGACAAGCCTTAGGACATAGCAGAGATTCTTTCATTTCTGTCTCCATACATGGGAACCAGGAGGGATGCCTTAGAGACTTCTTGAATGCCTCTATTTTGGAAAGTGAGGCTAATACTACATGAACACAGTAAAAGGTGTGTACAAGGCTGTTTATTGAACAAACTGCAGTTGTTTGAGGGGAGCTAAAGGGTTCCACAGATTCCATATAGTAAATGGACAGAACATATTTAATTCTAATTATATTTGTAGATATAGACCTTTAGATACCTAGATAGAGGCACCTACATATTCCAAGTGAATATCACCCTTCAAGTTCTATATAAAGCAGTATTATTAAGGAAAATTCTGACTATGTCCTCCAAAGGAGTAGCTCTGTGTTTTTGAAGCATTACATTTCTGCTTATATTTTCTTTCTGCTTATATTTGGGCATCACTGAGAATTCCTCTGTTTGTGTGAAATTCCAATAGATATGAATGAAAGGCTAACATTGAAGAGGGACTCAAAGCTTCTAAAACAGATTAAGTGGACAATTTGTCTGCTAACTTGGAAAATCAATTCATGTGCATTCAAAAGTAAGCAGGTAATGAACCTCTGACTGAGTTTTACAAATGAATCCCTGAAAAGTGAAACCCAGTGAGAAATTTATTTTTAGAATACATATATTTTCAAAGATCAGAGCTCTCAGCTTACTGACTGAAGTGCCATTGAGGCAAACTCTCAACTGTAGCCTTATAGTATCGCCAGTATTTTGTAGCTGGTAAGAAAGACAGGTCTCATGGGATTGTTAAGGAAGTCTGTGAGTACTGGTGTGATTACATAAAATTCAATATAGGAAATTTATCTATTGGCGCAAATGTACACAACATGGGATATTCAGATAAAAAGTCAAAGGGGGATCAAGGTGGGGGGGTGGGGGAAATGAGTGTGTGCAAATTGAGAGAGGATAAACGGGACCATACATATGTAAATATGCTGCTGACGATTATGCTTGCATGACCAAGCACTGTTCCTGATCAATGCAGTCTGTCATGTATTATTGTTAAGATATATTCCTCCTTAAGATATGATATTGCTCTCCATTCTGTGTATTTGATTTGCTAGTTATCCTCAACCTACACCAGCTGGCAAAGTAGGAGGAAGACATAGTCTGGAAAGACTTGAGGTTGAATCTGGAGCCTGCATAAACAGGGTCTAGGCTTGGATTACTATGGCCTGGTAAATGATTTTGAGTGTTCCAAAACTTTGAGAATGACTGCGAATGAAAGGAGAATATGTTTAAGTCCACTCATGAGCTGGCATCTTGCTCAGCTGGAAGGAAGGGACTGTAGGTATTGCAGATACATAATCTATACAAGTGCTGTCTGTATATTGTGAGTGTGTATAACTAGATCTCTGGCATAGGTGTTCCACCTTGCTAGTGGATGGATCTGCAAACAGGACCAGCAGCAAGGAAGTGGAAGAGAAGAAATCTCTTGAGCATTAAGTTTACAGAAGTCAACTTCCCTTAACAGTGACCACTCTTATGACTGTTGTATAATTTTGTTAATATTGAGGGCACAGACCTCTGTACGTAGGTACAATTTAAGCTGATATATTAGTAACAGTTCTAGCAAGATTTCTTTAGTTGATCAAAATGGCTAGGGTGACTTAGAGCTTGGGGTTTTGTGCTTTTTTTTTTTTTTTTTTTTCCTAATTTGCATAAAGGAACACCTATTGAATTCTTGATAGTGGTACTAAATTATTTCATTTCCTTCAATTTACTATTTCACACTAGAACAAGTTATTTCTGGATTAAGTGTCTTACTGAAGTATCACACATTGTAGATGACAAAGATAAAATCTAACAAAGACAGGAAATGAGTGTTAAGTGTTTGGAAAATTTTCATGCTATTATTATTATTATTATTATGCAAAACATACAGCAATATTTAACGTGCAAGCATGCTGTAAGCATGCTGTAAAACAGACATGATAGGAAACAGACTATAAAAAATAGCTGTGTGTCATCTGTAATTGATTGTATGGGTACTGATGATGTGCTTCCACGGAGTTAGATGAATTGAAACCTTCACTGGCATTGCTCAAAGTAAACTTACCTGGCTGTTATGAATCAGACTAAGCAGGTTTAATTTTTTTTTTTTTTTTCACTGACATCTGACATCTACTTAAATGAAGTTATGGCTGCAACAGAACTCTGCAAAAAGTGAAGCATGAAAATTTAAACCACTTTCTATAGTTGTTGTAATGCATTAATTGGGTTTATATTGTGTTTCATCGGATTTGTAATGTTTTTTCTCTGTATCACATCCATGCTCAGCACTGCCCATCCCCCACACTGGAATGTAACCTATCTCTGTTCCACTCCCACTTTATCCCTGATTGGGCAGTGGCTTGTCCTGCCTCTGGGCCCTGCCCCCTGGGGAAAAAGCCCCAGCACGTGAGGGGCTCGCTCTCTCTGGCACTGGTGAGTGTCGCAGTGTCCCCTCACACCTAGCAGGCGTTGACCACAGGCTAGCTCAGTTCTGCACTGCGGCAGCGTGGATCGGTCGGGGTTACAGGCAGGGCGAGTAACCTCCTCCCGGTGGGTTCTTGGTTCCCCGCAAAGGTGAGTGGACCTGATGGCGTAACGACTGCGGTGACGGAAAAAGGGTTGACTCTCTTTGAGCAGGATAGAAGGTAGTTTATTAAGGGGAGTCTGGCAAGGAGGTCCACCTCAGACCACTGCTGTCCAGAGAGAGCCAAGATCAAAACCTTGTGGCCACTTATAAACGGGGGAGGATCCAGGTGTGGTGACAATGGGTCAGCCCACCAGGGAACACAGGGGTGTAACAGGGGGTGTCAACTTCTGAACAATGAATAAATCATAAGAGGGGAGGAGGGGATTCCCCAGGCACCAGCCTATCACTCGATGCCTCTCCTGGATCTTTCCAGAATCCAGGGAAGGGTCTCGAAGTGACAGACAGGGCGACCAAGAGGAGAGAGGGGGGATTGACAGGGACAGGTGCAGGAGAGGAATGATTGACATAAAACATCTGGTTATATAACTAACTCATAGTGGGGAAACTATTACAGAAAACAGGGGGGTACAGTGGACTGAACCATTACAAAAATAACTTATAAATCTTACAAAAATAACTTAGTAACTTAATAAAACAACTCTTGCACCAGGTGAGCCACTGGGAAAGAGCTCCAGCCCAGCAGGGCAGGACTCCAGAATAAAGCCAATATTCCCCTGGTGAGAGAGAGCAGGCTCTTTCCTTTTGCCATCGGCGGTCGTCTGGTCTCAGAAAAGAAATACCACATCACATATAGTAATGCCAGCATTTATTATTTTTACTGGTGAGATCTTCTACCCTGTTTTCCCATAATTTAATAGTTGAGCATTTGTTCAAACATCTAAATCTTTAAAAGAGTTTTCTAACGTGAGAATACAGCTCTAGTTTATTCCTTCCACTTCAGTTTAGAGGTGAGTGCAGGACATGTAAAGGATATGGTAAGAGTTCAGAGTTGTTCCTTTGTTTATAGACATTATATGGATTGTCTTCACAATATTGTCCCTAAAATTAAATGTTTGGCTCTAATCTCATATTATTCATATAGTCCAATTTTTCATACTCCAAAATCATTCCTGAAAAATTATTATTGAACATGTCATCTTTCATGTTAGGGTCTCTTTCAGTTCTTGGAATCATAAAGTCTTACATTACTGAGATGCAAACAGGTTTGTTTTTTCCGCTTGCTGATAAGTTGTAATATTACTATCGATGTTGATATATATATTAATCTTCAGATGATTGGTAAATAGTTAAACAAATCTATGATTTGTGTTACCAGATAATTGACATTTTATCTGCAAAGAAGTAACAATCAGATAGATGAAAAACTATCATTTACTAGAGAAGAAAAAAACATGACAAAATGCTGCTTCAGAGATATTTTGTAACATTCTTTTCCCAATATGAAGCTCACTTCATGTGGTTAAAATCAGTGAGCCTGTGTTTTCATAGTTTCATAGTTTACTCGTAGACCACAATACTTTTGCAGGATATTTCGAACAACTTTCTAATAAACCAAGGTTTCCACCATTACTGGTGTTAATTTACACTTTTGTTAATTCTCAGAAGATAGGCCAGGGTTTAAATACTCAGAGAATATGAACAACCTGATTTTACTTGAAATCAGTCTTGTGTCACATAGGCAGTGCACAGGCTTTACACCACAACCTTGAATCCTATCAGACCTTTCTAACTGGAGGAGGATTTTGACCTCAGTACCTAAAGCCTACAGTTCCTCACCTTTAACAAGTAAAAATCTATATATATTTTGGAGCTAACAAGACAGTTTGCTGAAATAACCTTGTTGGTATATAATAAAATAGTGAACTGAATTATGATGTATATGCATTGATTTCCATATAAATAACTCTGAAAATAAATATGATGCAAGACATTGTCCTCAGAACCAGCCAGCCTATAATAACACAAATATATTAAAAGAAAGAACAAATATTGGTAGGAGCACAAATGTTGAGGTAGAAGCAATTCATACTGGATGTAAAGAGTTCACTTATACAGCTATTATGTCTTACTGTTTTGAATTTTTAAACTGAGATAATTTCTTTGGTACCTCATCTCTAGACAACACAATGTCTTAAATAAAGATAGAGCTAAAGACTTTCTTCTTTGACTATTATGGGGTTTCAGGGCAGAACAAAGATAGAAATCTGTTAATATTCAAAAAATAATTGGTTAAAAAGTTTGGATGAAGAAACAGAAGCTTATACAGAAGTGCAGAAGTTGCATTTTATTTTATATTTAATATTTTAAATTTAATTAAGTATTTTAAAACAATCGTGCCTTCTGGTTTAGATAAAACTTATAAAATTGCTTTATGTAGCAGAATATCAATGTCTTAGAACTCTTTAATAAGCCATTTCCATATAATGTAGAGCTGTTACTTTTTGTCACAACTTTGAAGTATGAGGGTAGACTGTCAAAAAAATCTGTTTAGCACTTTCTTTGATTGAATTACCTGTATGTCTTTCACAAAGTTTTTGGATTTTTTGTATGACTCCTCATACTTCATGCCATAAAATTCAGAAATAATTGAGAAGTCTCTCAAGAAGATTTTCTGTTTCCTTTTTTTTTCCATTTTCCTCAAGCAATATTTTATTACTATTATAATTTTTTTTCCTTCCAGTGAAAGCATTTAATCTTTAGAGAGGTAAGTCTTATTTCCTACCTTTGCAAATATATTAGTAATTACAGACCTCAGTGTAATTTTATACTACTATATTGCTGCCAGGACCAGATGATACCTGAGAAACTGGAAAGTAACTGGAAAGTTTATTTGTTTTGTTGGTCAGATCATTCTCTCATGCCACAAATTACTTTAAAAAAAAAAAAAAAAAAAATCCCACAATTACAGCTGGCATCGCTGTGAAATCAAAATTTGTCCATTAATTATATTTCCAGAGGTAGTAGTGCCTAAGGTATTGGCTCCCATGTATTTATTTGTTAAGACCTTGTCTTTTGGGGTAGCAGGTTTTTACTGGGTTTGCAATTCTTATAATATGTAATTTATGCAATTCATTAAGCAAGGTTTTTATTCCTGGTCTATTTAAATAGGAAAAGAGGGAAGTGAAACGTAGAACTTTTCAGAATTGCTAGGATTCAGACATATAGATCTATATGACTGAAAAATCTTAATTGTATAAACACACAGTGCAAACCCTTTTAGCCACCCTTTATCCCTAAGTGTGCAGTCAGTTTTATGCTTTTATATGGCACTTTCCTGCTGTTCTCTGAATAGCCAGGAAGCGGTACATTTCTGGTGTATCTCACAGGACTTAAAACTGATTCTTTTCTCATCAGTAAGAGGATTTGACATGAATGAAGCAATTTCAATCTTTGATTTCTTCAAATTCCTCCAGAATTTCACCAATTTCTGAACATTTTACGAGGTGTCATTCATTAACTACACCTTTCTTTAGAGTTCAAAATGCCTTTCTGTCAGTCACCCTCCAGTTCATATAGACTTTATTGGTTACCTACAAGCTTCTTCCTTCCATATACGCTTATTTAAATTTCCAGGTCAGAATACTCTAGAAAATAACATATGTTGTTAGTAAGTGAATTTTATACATAATTTAGCACACTTAAAACTTAAATAGTTTTCCATATACTTCACTCCAGAATCTTCCTGAATAACTCCACAATGTTTGAGGAATTCTAATTATAGAATATTTTGTCTTTCTCTTCATCCTGGTAGGATGGTCTATAACAGCCTCCATCATGATATCTGTGGAGATTAGAAGTGGAAATTAGTTTGAGTAAACTGTAGTGGGATGAATAATCTTAAACACTAATCTCAATACTGCAGACTGAAATATATCCTGAAAGATACCTTTATGCTTCAGACTTTTGGGTGGGATTCAGCTGCTGATGCGGATTCCTCAGTATGGGTGAAAAGGAGCGTGTAAGCACTTTATACAATGAGGAATTGTAATAGTGGAAGAAAATATAATCAGTACATTCAATGAAGTCTAGAGAATTTTTCATGTTTCCTCAATTTGAACAAGTCATGTCTGTCAGATAAAGAGATCTCTAGACTCCTTTGACTGGCTGATTCTCCCAGGAATCAAATTTCAAATTAATTGCTAAGCATGACACAGAGTCAGTAGTAATTCATGTACTGGAAATTGCATCATCTTGTATAAAACTATGATATAAATAAATCCCAGTCAGGCTCTTTCTCTGTCCCTAAAGACAGGCAGCAGGCCTGGTAGTTTACAGCTTTGTGATTGAACCTAATCCCTAAAGAGCAGGATGGCCCTATTTGATCTGTCTATTTGATAGAGTGAGTGTTGGTGGTACTTCTTTAAGTGTTCCTAAGCCCGTCTAGAAAAGGGCTAACTAGGGCCAAACACTATGGAAAAGTATCTTCCTGTGCCTGAACAGAGTTCTTGTTCTGTTTGCTAGTGTGGAGCCTTTTAGATTAGCATACTAACAGTGCATTTGAGTTCTTTGATGCAAATCATCTCAGCAGAGAATTTCCATTTATTCTTCTGAGGTTTCAGATTAAATACCTGACACACCAGCATTTAATTCTTCAGACCATCAACAGAAGACAAGGGACAAAATATATCTGAAGACTCTGACTCAATTCTATTGTACAGACATTAACTACGTATGTCATGTTGAATACTAAGTCAATATAATTGAATTTTGCTATAAATATTTAGAATTAATGACCTTAATTAAAGTAATAAATATTAAACAAAAAGAACATTGAGTAAAAGAAAAACTGATCTTTCTTCCAAAGCTCTGATAAGATGGCAGAAGAAATTTTTTTTTTTTTTTTTTTTTTCCAAATGCAAATAAAATGTATGCAACCAGAGGGGGTACTAAATTTTACTGTTGTATTAAATTTTTATTGTGGTAACAATAAAATGATTCTTGAGTAAAATCCCTTAAAACCTCCATGATTCAGTAGTAGCATATAACATTTCTCTTGAACACTTAAAGAATGTATTTGGAATTCACTTAGATTGTTTCCCATTTAAAACACAGATTAAAGAACATAGCAGTACAAAAGGCTTCTTTATGGCATTAATGTATTTAATTTAATTTTGGTAATTAAATTTGAATTTTCCTTGAAAGCGTGCACATCCATATCCATTTTGCACTACATGAAAGGGAAATACATAATGGTAGTTGACCTTGGCTGACTGTCAGGTGTGCAAAAAGCTGTTCTCTCACTCCCCTTCCTCAACTGGACAGGGAAAAGAAATTACAGTGAAAAGTTCATGAACTGGGATGAGGACAGGGAGATCACTCACCAACTGCCATTACAGACAAAGCCAAACTCAGCTTGGGGAAAATAATTTAGTTTATTGCCAACCAAATCAGAATAGAATAATGAGAAATAGGAGCAAATCTTAAAACACCTTCCCCTGAATCTTTCCTTGTTCCTGTGAGCTCAACCTCACTATCAAGTTCTCTGCTCCACTGTGGACCTCCATGGTATGCAGGGGAACACTCTTCATAAGTATGGTCTTCTCCATGGGCTGCTGGGTAATCTCTGCTCTGGCACCTGGAGCACCTTCTCCCTTTCCTTCTTCAATGACCCTGGTATCTGCAGGGTTATTTCTTTCAAATTTTCTCATTTCTCTCTCCCATCTGCTGTTTAAGGGCAAATTTTAGCCTTTCTTAAAACACAATATCATAGAGGCACCACCAAAACAGCTGTTTGTTTAATTTTTCTGGGATCCATCTTGGATCTGTGTAGTGGTGTGGGATTTGTTCTAGGTTTTACTGTATGTGCTGTTAATTTATGGTTCGTTCTATGTACCCCTGTTTGTTCCCTCTAATTGTCTTTCCCTGTTTTTCTTCCCTCCAACCGTTATATGTCAATCCTCCACTCCCCCCTCCTCTGGGGTCTGCCTGTCATCTCGGGGCCTTCCCCTGGAGCTAGAAAGTTCTTCCAAGGGCATCGAGTGATAGATCCAGATCCAGAGGGGGTCCCTCGCCATCAGTTATGTTTGGTTAATGAAAATATCATTCACCAGTGTGACCCCTCCCTGGTGATCCCTGATTTGCTCACCCTCTGCCTCTTCTCCTTGTTCCACCCCCAAATAAAAGCTGCTGGCAAGCAGCCTGGGGGGCTCTGCCTGGGCAGTTACCTGGAGGTCAGGAGGTCCCATGCTGGGGCCCCAATGAAATCTTGTGACCCGCTCAGCAGAGTCCACCTTTCTATCTCCGCCATCGTTGCCTTGCAGCGCCTGTGCTTGCTGCTGAAGCTGCGTGGAAGCCAAGGCCCCACAGGATCGGATCAGCTGGTGCGGTCAGCTGTCCGCCCATACCTTTTCATGCTGCGGTGCCTGAGCTAGCCCGGGCGAGCGTGGAGACCACGCTTAAGGCACCGCAACAGATCTGGCTGGAACCAGCTCTTTTGGACATGAGAACAGCTTCTGGCCTCTACTTACAGGTGCCATTCCTGTGGCCTGTAGTTCTCCTGCTACCAAAACCTTGCCATGTAAACCCACTAAGACCAAGTGTTGAATAGCTTGAAGTACATTTGCATTTGGAAAAAAAAAAAAAATCTCATCCTCTCTAACCAAATTCCATGTTTGGAATTACCTTTTTTTTTTTTTTTTTAATGAAAAAAATTAAATAATCAGATATAATGCATACTCCATTTACTCAAGCCACGTAGTGGCATTACAGTTTTGAGAAGCAAGTTGGGGAAAAAGGAAGACAAGTGCAATGAGATTGATTCCAGCCCTCTAGTTAGCAATTTATACATTTTATTTTATTTATCTGATCAGCAGGTTTTAAGAAACTTTACCTGACTGGAATATTAATTTAATTTCTAAGGTCTGCAGTGTTGATCTTTATTTTCTGCTTGGACTTCTGTGGTATTTCTTTATGAGACTAGACGACCACTGATGGCAAAATGAAAGAATCTGCTCTTTCTCACTGAGTGGGATATTACAGCTTTTATTCTTGAGTCCTGCCCTGCTTGGCTGGAGCCCTTCCCAATGGCTCGCCGGTGCCAGAGAGAGCGAGGCCCTGCCCGTGCTGGGGCTTTTTCCCCGGGGGGCAGGGCCCAGAGGCAGGAACAAGCCACTTCCCAATCAGGGATAAAGTGGGAGTGGAAGAGAGTTGGGTTACAGCTGAGTAAGGACAAACCACATGATACAGATTACAAATCCGATGAAACACAATATAAACCCAATTAATGCATTACCACAGACTTCTCAATTGTAATTACTTTTCATAAAGAATGAAAATAGGAAAGTACAGGCCACTGTATACCTCACTTGTTAATTCTCACATGAGTACATAAAACATACACACAAACATACACATGTGTATATATACGAGAGAGAGAGACTATATATAAACTATATATGGTTTATATAATAAACTGTATGTTACCATGTAGAATATACTTATGGAAATAAGTTATGGAACACACAAGATACAAGTTATTGTCAATGAAATGGCCATGATGTAGCAATATATGAAGTGCATACATACCACAAAATATATGAAGAGGCTTATAGTACCTTAAATATATTCAATATGTATAGATGTGTTGTATATACTGCATAAAACAGGTGATGTCTAGGTGATGGGAAGTTTATTGACTGGGTATTGTACTGTCAGAGAGAATAGGAACCTGTAAAATCTAATTGAAAAAAGTTGTGATGTGTGGTGAGTGCTCCAGAAACAACTGAATCAGTGAAGAAAGGAAACATCAGTCTGCTCTTGTCCATGTGTTTTGGATATCACATAGTCACAGTCTTGTCAGAATAAGTGGTTATCACCACTGTCACACAAATAAAACATAGTCATAAAATAAAAATCTGAAGAAAAATCCTTAATCCTGAAGTATTTGCTTTCTCACAGTATATTCATAAATATTAAGGTCTATTGCTGATACTGAAAGACTTAGAAGTCAGGAAAATTATGCTAACTCTTGATCACACGTTTATTCTGCTATGCAGAGGTGTCCTAAGAAGTCATGTTCATCTTTAGCCTAATAAAAATCATTAAATTCTATTTGAGGTCACCCAGGATAAGAATACAGTCCCCTTCTTCTCAAAGATGTCTGGTTTTCTTTGCTTCCAGCATGGGAACTATTGTCAGCAACATCTGATTAATTTATGACATCATCCCATTAAATCTGCTTACCTTTGTCAAGTTTTGTCTCTCTGCAAATGCTATGCCACTTCAAATTTTTCTATCAGTAATTCAGTGCATTTTTTTCTTTTCTTATTTTTCAGTAATTTAATACATGTATTATTTCATATGTAGACCTATAGAGTTTTCCTTAATTTTAAACACAGCTAAGAACATGCTGTTTGATATGGACACTTCTACAGTATGGACGTAAGAATTGTACAAAAAAAAAAAAGTTTGTTGTATTTGGGGGGATTTTGATTGATACAGAATGGTAGTAATTCTCTGGTAAGGTATACTCAGTAAGTAAAGCAAATGAAAGGAACATGTAATAAACAAAAGACAGTATTATATTAGTCACAAAAAAATACTTCTAAAGATGCTGTCATACTATAGATGTAAAGGCAATTCATTTATGGATTTGCAATCTTCAGTCAAGTTTAATTCTCAAATGCAGTCATTTTTAGCCTAAATTAAAATATTCTTATTTATAATTCAATCTATTGAGCTGTTTTAGATCTCTGTATTTAGATCTGTGTATTAGGTCTCTGTTACTCACTATGCTGATATTCATCTGCACCCTGATATTCAAAACCAGAGACTGTGTATTACAGTTTCAAACAAATATAAAATTATATAAGTTGTATGTTGTTAAATATTCCCAGTTTTGTGTCCTCTGTCTCTTGCACTTCCTTCCTCGTTTTACTCCTATTTCAGCAAAACAATGCTGAATAAAAAAAAAATCCTCTGAAGCCATTTTGATGCCATAAATTAATCTTCTCTGCCATGGATAAACAGAATGAAACCATCATGATTGAACAGATACCTTCAAATAAATTGCTCAAGTTTCAGCCACTATAATCAATTATAAGCCTGAGAGAGTGGGATATTCCTAATGTGGATGCTATTGTTCAGGCATGTTGTTTACCAGAAAAAAGCTTAGAATAAAAGCTTGAAAATTTTATCAAAATTGTTTGACAGCCAGGTCCAATGGAGAAATCATTCTCCAAGAGGGAAAAACAAACTAACAGCAGCCTGTGGAACTGTGAACTAGAAATGTACAATATTTTTTGGTTATAATTCTTATTAATTCAAATAATTAATACTAGATGTTGTGATATAATCATAATTTGTTACTTTTCCTATAGATGTGGATTTATGGTTGGTATTTGTTTCTCTATCAGTATATCTAACACATCCTGTTAAGAACACTCTCTAGTATTCTCCTTCAAAAAGGATGTAAAATCAACTCTGCAAATTACTGATTCATCAAAACTGTGTTCTGAACTTTACTAATTTTATCTCTGCTAGGACAATATACCCAAAATATAAGGTATTTGTTTTAATAGTAGAAATCTCTAATGAGATAATAACTGACACTTTCTTGTTATGACTGAGCCTAATCTTGAATGTGCATGACTACTCAGCATACTTTTATTACAAGCTTTTTAAGTCTTTGATTTTTATTGTAATCAACAAGACATTTCCTACCTAATATTTGTTTCTTCATCTGGAGGAGCAAATATTTTCTGTGAACATATTCAGTGGATGTGATGTAGAAGACATACACTGATGGTGAGAAAAATACTGTCACTCTTTCAAACCACAACTGCTTCTGCTTTTTCTCCTAATCTTTAGAAGTTCACCTTCTGCTGCCATGCATAATGTATTATGCTTCTCCTCAGCAATCCCTCTTGTCTCTGGTAAAGATTTCTTGGTTCTCAAAAGCAGTAGTGTTAAATTTAAGTAGGCTGATACTGTGATTCAGGCCTTACTGAAAGCTTTGATTTATTAATTAAAATTGAAACTTCTGTTGTAGGTATTTGGAATGGAAGGCAGGCATGAAGGGTGGGAAGGGAAGAGTTTGCTATATGGTTATTTTTCAGTGCATAGAACAACTGAATAGGCTAATTTTAAGCCTTTTTATTTCTCTGAGCTTCAAGAACTCTTTTTCTGAATGAGAACATCTGTTCCAGCACCATTTTTTCTAGCTCAAATAATTCCATGACTATGGCTAATAGAAGAAGTATGTGCCTCTGCTGCTTCTCATCACACTTCTTAAAAATCGTAACATTTGTGTATTGTTCTCCCAAAACAAGATCTAATTTTGTGTGAAGCTAAGTCATAGTAACAAATATACAATCCCCCTCAACCATCTAAAGGTGGTGTGTGTGACAATATTCAGTTGATTAGGAGATTTAATTATAGTTATCACTAATAGATGAAATCCAAAGTTGGTTCTGCTAGCCATTCAGGATGTTAAATCCATTACTTACTACCTACAGCTTTCATTAGCTTAACTGGCTAAAGAAATGTCCAAAGGTATGTTTGTGCTTAAGACTGTCTCTTTGTTTACTAAAGGCTCATCTTTATGCTGTGAAAGTCAAAAAAGTATATTGGTTACAAGACGCTATTATTTGAGAATTCTTTTCCCCTCATAAAATTCAACCCTAACAGGCCTTATGTTTATTCAAAACAAGCATTTCAACAAGTATTGATTCCGACCATGTTAAAGACAGTAGATTTTGTTTATTTAACTGTGCTTCCAATGAGAACAAATTTTAGTTATTAGTTCAATAATTATTTTATCTGTATTTGTTCCTTCACCAGTAAACTCTTGCTCATTGTAGGCAGAACAAACAGTGAGCCAGGAGTCTCTAAAGGATTAGCTTTTCAGGAGTGGTAGTCAGTAGCTCTCAGAGAAGGTACAAGTTACTGTGCATAAATGAAATTGTTGAATGCTCTTTGATCCTGAAATCGAATTATTCCTGCTGAACACCACAGTGTACATGAAAATATCAGTACATGTAATTATTACTATAGTCCTTTTTAAAACAAAATTAAAAAGAAAAAGATAAAGACTTCTTTCCCTTTAATTTGACCAGGAGTTCACTACCATAATATAAATGGGTATAACTAGTATGGATATTCATCTTTTCTTTACTGGTAGAATGATTGTATTTTTATATATTATGGAGTGGTAATATTTACCTTGTTGTATAATGTTGAAATGATAATATTTTCATTCTCTCAAGCTGCATACACATTGCATTTCCATCAATTCAATGAGCTTGTACCACCACAGCGAATACAGCTAGGAAAATGTTTGTGGATCCCAGGAATGTGAAATTTTCCAATAGCCTGCTTTATAAACACAGATATATATTTTTGTGTTAAGTTTCAAATCTCATATCCCAAAAATTATTTATATTGAATCCATATAAAGGCCAAACTGAAGTAAACATCTTCATGTCATTGTTTATTTTCATAACTGTCTTGGTTTGGGGGTTTTGTGTGTGTGTGTCTATTTCATAGGAGAAAATCATGAAGACTATGTTTCTATCATGATGAAGTATTTCTAAATTTTAAACAAATTAGCACTTGGGTTTGGAATTTCTAGTGTTTAGCCTTCAACCCGTTATATACATATTCTGTGAGTGATCATTTTAATTTCCTTGTGAAATAAGTATTTAAGTGTGTGTGAGTTTTTAAACTACTTCATTAAGGTTGTTTTATTTTTTCCAACAATTCTTAAAGGTTTTTATAACACCTTGAAGTGATAGGATGAGGGGGAATGATTTTAAACTCGAAGAGGGTAGACTTAAATTAGATGTTTGCAACAAGTTGTTTTTACCGTGAGAGCAGTGAGGCGCTGGAACATGTTGCTGTCTGGAGAAGTTGTGGATGCCCCATCTCTGTAAGCATTCAAAGTCAGGTTGGACGGGACTCTGAGCAAGGGAACTTGTCTCTGCCCATGGCTATTATGTATGTGCCTTAATTACAATAATTATTTGCTCAGATTGACCCTTAAGAATGGTTTCATGAGAAACACCATTTTATACAAGTTGCAGTGATGATGTCAAACTTTCCTAAAACAAACAAAACCAAAGAAAAATGTATGAATTATGAAATGCTAAAATATTTTTCTAAACTATGTCTAAAATGTCAAATAAAAAAATGGTCTAGAAGCAAAACTCTGATGCTGAGGCTAAATGGCTCTGTCTGGCTTGCATCCATTCCATTATGATGTACCTCTAAAGCATATTCGTTCTGGAGAGTTAGTTGGAGATTTTCTGAGGCCAGTCAAGGATTGACATAATTGTAGATAAGTGGGTGTCTAAGTTTCTGAACTCACCCCTTAAACCTCTAACTTATGAGCAGAAGTGTAGCATCATTTTATGCAGTAAAAAATATGAATAATAAGAGTATTAATCTGGAAAAAGTTTTGCTAATGTAGTGAACTCTTTTTTTCCATAGAAGGATTTTATGTATAAGAAAACTGAAAAAAAAAAAAAAAAATCTTATTCATGGAAGCTTGAGATTTTTTAGGGTCTTTTTTGTAGAAATGGTCTCTGAAGAGCATTTCTGTTACTTTTTCTTCAACATTCTTAACTGCTCTGTCTAGAGCTCTTTGTATCCCTTCTGGCAAACCCACCATTAGGAACTATTTCAGGATGACTATAGGTGTGTCACTTCTTTGTGTAGTTAGCTCCATATATAGGTTTAAATATCAAAGACAGATGGTATTTCACAACACTAAGTTAGGAGTATGTGGAAGGTTGCACCTTTTCATTTTGTTTCAAATAGAGAGATCCTTGGCTTCTGCATTTCCTTTACATATTTCAGGTTTAAATACACCAAAGTTCCATGTCCTGCTCAAAAGAGTTCAGGACTTTATTTAGTTGGACCTTTAAAATGTCCAAGATTTATTTATAATTTTTAGGCAAGTGGGTAATTTATGGGCAATTTTTGAAGATTCTTGTCATGTACTGATATGCAATGATTGCTGTGACTATAATCAATTTTCTGCCCCTATATACGATTCTGGCCTCCTGTCCAGGAGGATGTTTTCACCAGGTTACAAGCAATGTGAGGAGATTGAACTGGTATTTATAGTGATATGCACAAAAGATTCCTAAATCTTATTAAAAACTATCAAAAAAGAAAAGAAATACCATCTCTCCTCTGGACTTCAAAGCCTATCAAATTGACCTCTATGTATTTCTAATCCTAGACTGTGATAAATGCCACTGAACCTGTGGCTGCATTGTGACTGTAGGGAATGTCATCAAATAACCATTGTGATGGCTTGACACATCCAGAACGTATCCATCTTACCTAGGTAAGAGATACCAGAATCATCTAATACTCATTTAAATGTTTTGGAATCTACAGTGTTAAAGAAGGTAGGGTGATTTTTCTTTTCCATTTAACTTTACTGAGTTTTAATGGATATGCTAGGCTGTAGCGTCATCTAGATTCCCGCATATTATTATTCTCTTTTTAAGTATGAAAATATTTAAATATCTTTGTTAGGGACTTTTGTGCTTGCTAGGGTTGCAGTATCTGAAAATGTCCCAGTCTAAAGCAGACTGATCTTTCCTGTGAAATGTTCATGTCCTTAAGCTGCTCATGGGATCATTAAAATGATTAAGGCTTTGTTCAACTTGGAAAGTAGCACAATGTGATAGATATAAATGCTCCCCGTTGGAGGAAGGAAATGAGTTGCATTAAGGTCCTCACTCCTTTGGCAAGTATGTGGCCAATAAAATGAAATAGATAAACCTACCCACGATCCAGTCTTATTAGTTTAGATGTTATGGTGATGATGTTAGAGTCCATCCTTTCAGTAAAATTTCAGCACAATTGTTTAGATGCATAGTAATTATTTATTTTCAGACTAGGAAGTAGGAGTTTCAGATCCATGGTGGTTTTCAGATTAGCACCTGTTTCAGAAAAATATTTTCTCTGTAGGTTCAGTCTTCATAATTCACCTTTAAATTTTAATACCATTTGTGTAACACTGTGTTTCATAGGAGCTGGAGAAGAACAATGGAAATCGTAATGATAACCTAAATGTTGTGCTTGTACAGGAAAAGAGCCTAAATTCAATCCCTGCTTATTTTATTTATCAGTTGTGGATCCTGCTTATCACAGGTAGCTAAATTTGCTGAAGCCTTAGATGGTGAATTTTCACTTAGATATGTTATCATTTACTTAGTTAAGTAGAAGGCGGTCCCAGAGCTGGCTCAAGTCAGAATTTAGGGAAGCTACAATCATCAGCAGAAGCTATAATCTTTAACAGCTAAGAAACACCCCACCCAGACATGATGAAAAGACCCAGTGAAGAGAGGAAGGACTCCTGATTCCAATATTACTATTGATCTGAGTTCTTGTGTGATTTGGGGAACTTTGATTTAAGAGTATAATTGCCAATGTCTTTCTTTGTTCAAGGACCTGATGGAGGCACACAGCTAAAGCTGTAATGCCACTAATAAATTTTTAAACAGTATTTTATAGAGGAATTAATCTTTCAGTTTATTGATTCAGTGGAACCTAGAATAGTTTAGAGATTCACACCAGATGTGGTTGCTCTCATGCAGAACTTCCACCGAATAATGTTGGTCTAATGTAAAAATACTTCAGTCCTAGAACTGGGGTATCTCACCCATTCCTTTCTTCTCCCCTATTTCAGCTGAGTGTTTTATTCTCCTAGATAATTTCTTCCTTTTTTTCCTCTCTATCTTCCTCACCCCCCTTGCCCCCCCTTTTTTTTTCCTAACTATTCACATGCACTGCTCAAAACTGGACAAGAAGCAAATGCACATTATTCTGAAACTCTGGGTTTCTGACCTTGTGTGTAACTAAAATCTAACCATGTGAACAGGCAGGTAAATTTTGAAAGTATTTTGTAAGATTTAGTCATATTTGGAGATCGTGGGCTGCAGTGAGTTTTGTAGAAAATATATGTAAAAAAAAATTCTTAATATAACTCATTCTAAATGGATGTATTTTTCTAAAAGTAAATATAAGGGGTTTTTTATATATAATTCAATAACATGACCATCTTAGGTAGCTCAGGAAGCCTCAGGACTCACAACTTCATCAAACAAAGGAACTCCACATTTCTGAATGCATACTGTACTAAAATCTGTGTACTGAGATACTGAAAAATCAGTGATACGGAACATTTTTTGCAAAATAAACTCATTCTTAACAGAAATGACCACAGGACTAAATTTGGAAAAAAAAAAAAAAAAAAAAAAAAGACCTTACTAACAAGAACAACAAAAAAAATTCTAGTACTGAACATACAAATGTAATATCTTGCTATGTTTGTGCAAGTGTTTTTCAGATATTTACATAGAGACTGCTGATATGAATTTAAGTTAATGTAGTTGCAACTTGTAATTTATAGACTTTACAGATTCCCAGAGTTTAATGGAAAAAGGGCAATCAGAACACACAGGCAAGCCTCCTATACACCACTGAGTTTCAGCAGCTTAAGTTATGAAAGTGGCTATGCACGAAGTTTGCAAAATAGAATATTACTAATTCTTTCAGATGCATTTTAGGGAATGCTGATGAAATTCAAATGTTCTCTTAATACTTGACAAGGTAAGGAGAGCGTTGAATAATAAACACAGAGTAGTAAATGGTATAATTATGAGGAAAATTCTCAGCAGTCTTGCTGACAGCCAGGTAGATTTTCTTTGCTTGTGTTATGCAACATCCAGTTCTTTGATATCACTAATCTGAGTTTGGTGATAGATTGATATTTTTACTTGTTTTCACTTGAATAGGGCTGTGTAAATTTAGATGAAATTTTAAGTTCATAAAATCCTGCAACGCACGCTGATTGCAGTTACTTTTTAGCAATTTTTCTAATAAATTTTCAAACTCTTGTGAAGTGTGAGTTACAATAATTCACAGAAATTGATTGGCATTTTATCTCTTAATATAAAAAATGTTCCATTTACAGAATAATAGGAATATATATTGCAAAATTAATCTTGCAGTGTATCAAATGCAGTACAACACGCCCATCAAAAGAGGAGGGTAACAAACCTTGAGAGGGCTGGAAGAAATGTCCCACAAGGAGTGGCTGAGGGCCCTGTGCTTTTCTAATTTGGAGAAAAGGAAGCTGACACATGACCTTTTTGCTCTTTAGTTTCCTGAGGAGGAAAGTGGAGAGGGAAGTATTTATCTCTTCTCTCTATGATCCAATTGTAAGGACAGTTTAAAGCTACATCGAGGGAGAGTCAGACAAGATATTAGGAAACTTTTCTTTACTGACAGGATAGTCAAATGCTGGAACAAGCTTTCTAGAGAGGTGATCGATACCTCAAGCCTGTCAGTGTTAAACAGGGATTTGGACAATGCCCATAGCAACATGATTTAACTTTTTGTCAGTCTTGATGTCTTCAGCAAGCTGGGCTGGATGATCACTGTAGGCCTCTTCCAACTGAAATACTCTCTCCTCCCCTCCCTTCCCCCTTTTTAGATTTTGCCCACTGATTTCAGACCACTTCTTCATATTACTAAGATAAATTTGAATTCAAAAACTACATTTCAGAAAGCTTTCACTCCCTACTGTTTCATGTCATTTGGAAATTTTTAAATGTGCTCTCCAGTTCTACCAAACGACAGCTGAATATACTGAACAAAACAAATTCCTGCATAGCTCCCTGTGAATCCCCACTAGGAAGACAGTCTGATAACCTAAATGTAAAGTTATTTTCTCAATTATACATGCATGTCCTCAGTTATTTTACCTCCTTCATGGGTATTTTTTATGAAAATGTCATTTAAATTGAAGTTCCACACGTCAAAGTGAATCAGTTTTATTACTTCTTGTATGAAGTCTGCCAGGTTTTCTATGAAAAGACTAAATTAAATAACTTAGACACAGTCAATTCTTGACAGATCCCTACTTGATGATTCCTGACAACTCTATATACTCTCTGTATATTTTTATCAAATTTAGATATTTAACTGAATATTAATAGGCTTTTTCTCATTTTCCACAGTGTTGAAGCTAAAGAAGCGTCTTATTAATTAATTACTGAGTCCTTTTTTCTCAGTTTTATTTATAGATCTACTACTACTCCTAAGCTTGTAACAAGAGAAGAACTGAGCAATCATCACTGGTGGCGAAAACAATATTTTAAGTTATGGCTTTACCTAACTTAAAATATTGCCACAGCTTCACCAAGGCACCTTAAAATCTAATTTAAGTACTAATTTCTTCTTGTCTTTTTTTGGTCTA
Source organism: Hirundo rustica (assembly GCF_015227805.2). Lineage (NCBI taxonomy): Eukaryota > Metazoa > Chordata > Aves > Passeriformes > Hirundinidae > Hirundo > Hirundo rustica. The sequence continues at coordinate 74,463,996 of NC_053451.1, read as the reverse complement.
TGCTACTACTATACTGGCCAGTCACAACTCGTCTGTTACATTCTAGAAATCAGAACATCGAAACTGATTCAATTATTTTTTCTGTATAATCTATTTTTTTAAATGTACTTCACTGTTAATTATGATGCCTGTAGTTTATTTTATCTTCTTCTCTACTTACATGCTATTTATTTTATTCTGCATAAGTTATAGCTCATCTTTCAAACTCTAAGCTTCTTATGTGCTTGTTTGATACATTAAATTTATTTATTTATTTATTTAGTATAGCCCTATTTTTATTTTTCTATTAATACATTTTTTATTTAGACTATTAAAAGTGTTTGTGGCATAAAAGTTTCTTTTCACAGTTCCTAACTTTATTTACCACCAAGACTACTACTGTATTCTCTTGAGTCATCTTTAGCTCTCCTTTTATTTGGGTATAAGCCAAGGAACAAGTTATTGATATGATGCAAGAACTACAATTACTGAATAATCACTCTGCATCTCCATGACCTTGATAATAAGCTGGCAAAGCAGTAAAGTGTTCAGAGAATGAAAGTATAAGAGATTTACCGTAAAGGATGACAATAACAATTCAGAAACAATTCAGAATGAAGAGGCTGTCATCTTACAAAATCAATTTTATATTTATTCAGTGGTAGGGTTTAAATAATTTTTTTTACATTCAGAATGATTTCTCCAGTAACATTTTAAAAGTATTATAGTGGGAATTTCACATCATTTAGCTGTTTTGTATTCTACCCTTAAAACCTCATGTGAAACAAAGGTAGTTCATATATATATAATTCTTTGATGTTCTGTGGTATATACTTATACGCCCATCCACTTACCGATATTTGTGCAAGGCAAAGTGGGTTCTAGAACAAATTTTAAGGGCATACCATGGTGTGCAGTGATAGCTTTATTGGTTTTGGCATGTGGTTCCAGGTCAGAAAATGGTTGTTGAGACATACAGTCATGTTTTCTATTGTTCTGAAGAGTCTAAATGTATTATGATTTAAGTTATTCATCACATCTATGCTTTTAAGCTATTTTTGGGCTTTAAATTCAGGAGATTTTTATCGTCTCTTTGCAACATGGCATTCATCTCTCAAAGGCAGGGAATCATCTTTAAAATGCCCCACTTCAGTCTAAAATTCACCCTGTCAACTGAATATGGCTCCAGACTACTGCCGGTGCTGATCAGAGAACCATTGATTCTGAAAGGAAACTTCAGTGCCTCATTCATGTCTGAACTCCAGAAAAGTGGCATTTGGATGTAGAGATCCAAAGCTGAATAAGTTTCTCCTTTTTGCTGCCTTAGAAAGCATATTTATAATGGCATGATTATAATACCATTTTCTGGGACTGTAATACCATGAGTGAATAAGATAATAGGCTGGCACAGCAGCATTTCTATCTCCGACATAATTAAATGAACCATAAAAGTCTAGTGATGTTCTAATTTTGTTTGGCTTTGAAATCCACAGTACAGAATAGATTCTTCTGGTCAATCTTTTACATGTGTGAGCAATTTCTAGGAGAAGTACTTCTCATCCCTTTCTTTCTTACCTTTCCTCATCTCAGAAATATGTTTAAACTTTCTAGGTAACAAAGTATTGTTTACACAATCTTGGTAGAATGTCCATATTTTATGGAGGTCCCATATGTTTTTTGGGGTTTTTTTGTGTGTGTATGACAAAGAAATAAAAATTCTTAAAAAGTCTTATATTCACTTAGATGGACTTTTATACATTACAAATATATAGATTCTTCTATATATAATTTTCCCTCTCTTTGATTTGAGAGCAAAAAGATTTTTATAAAAACTCAAACAAAAATCCCTTTTTTTTTTTTACTTCAGGTGATTAGAAATTACTTCTAAGTAATTTTGAATTGCACAAAAATTGTAAAAAAGTGGAAAGAAAAATCATTATGTTAGATGTTTCAACAAGAAAAATACAGAACTTAGTGTAATAGGCCATTTTACATAGAGAAAGGAATTAAAGCAAATGGAAAAGATCTTAGACTTGCTAGCAACCAAAATCTTACTTTAAGTAAGTACTCTTCAACTGTAATAGTTCCAATGGGGCTGAAAAACAGGAAAAAAATCACAACTGGTTTTATTTTTTAAGATTTTGCAAAATAATAAATCCAGAACAAAAGCACTTTCCAGACAAGAAAATAAATTGTAAAATAGAAAAAAATAGTAGTGTTCATTTCAAATTTGACTTGAGTTGGAAAGAGTTTGGAAATAAATTAATGTCCTCTGATTTAAGCATTAGGATAAGGTATTTGTACATTTTTTTTAAATTACAGATTTATGCACAGATGAGTATCTTAAGTATGCCAATGAAAACCAATGCTGGAACACGGCTCTAGGTTCAACTCTGTGGAAAAAGAACAACGCAATTATCACATACAATCAAAAAGAAAAAACCCACATTCTTAAAAATTCTTCATAAATGCAAATTATATTTTATATAATGTTGAAATAAAATTTCTTATTTAATTAACTATATATACTGTATAACTTTGATTTGGTATTAAATTGTTGGCTATAAAAATAAGTAGCATATATATACATTTCCTGAGTATGTAAAAGTCACCATTTATAAGGGCATTGAGGTATTGCTATTCCTCGTAAACTAAGTATTTATTAAAAATATATAAACATTTAGATGGTTAGTCTAAGTTCCATCTTCCTGTCTCATCCAAATCAGTAAGTATATTCCCGTCAGAAAAAAATAGCTCCAAAGTAAACCAATTAAGATTTAACCAATAAAAGTCACAGAATTGAATATTTTCAATTAATTATCAAGGGTAATTTTAAGTCACTTTTTTTTTTTTCTGGTCACTTTTGACTGTGGGGTTTTTTTTGGTTGGTTGGTTGGTTGGTTTTCTTTTGTTGTTGGTTTTGTTTTTGGGGTTTTTTTTGTTGGTTTTGTTTGTTTTTTGTTGTTGTTGTTGTTGTTTTTTTGTCCCATTCGATGGGAACAACTCTCTCTGTTATTATTATTATCATTATTATTGTTATTATGTGTATATTTTCTTAGGCTTTGAAGTAGCATGGGCAATATCAAAGCTACTAGGACTCCTCCAGTATGTGAAACATTTTAAGTATAGTACTAAACTCATTAGTTTCTGTGGAAACAGTTGCTGGTTTATAAGACATAACAGACTATATGTTTACAGAAACACTAGAAATAAAGTAGTATGAATTGACAGATTCAGAAGGGTTACTTTTGTCAGAAAGATGCTGAAACATCCTTTTATATCAGAAAGAATACACTTCACAGTTATGGTTTGATGAGTTGGTAGACAAAGAAGGCTGAAAGAACAATGGAACAATTCAAGCTTAGAGATTTGTAGTGTAGTTAATATTTCACAAAATGGAAGTACCTGTTAAGTTCCTTTTTAAACTGAATTAAAGTGAATTCTCATATTAATTCATCAGATATCGCACAGAAGATGTCAGTCCAGTGTCTAATAATTGCAATTCAGGCGGATAAAATAGTATTCACAAAAGTGAGGTTTCCTACCTAAATACATTATTTTGCTCATTCATTTGTTCATTTACACCTATCTTCCCCTTTAGAATCATTCCATATTTTTATATAGTTTTATGATTACTTGAAAAATGGAGAGCAAGGTTCCAGGTTATTTCTCTGAGGTGAAACCCCAAAAAATAGTTTTCAAGAATATCCCCTTCAGAATGTAAGAGTTATTGTTCTGCGCCATCAAACTGAGATAGACTTACTAATCAGAAATTATTCTCCTTGAGTAAATGGGTTAAACATTAATCTGTTGAGTAAGTGTATACTACCATTCATTCCACTTCATGTTAAGGAAAATTTATATACCTGGAGGGAAGTTCCAGCTCAATTGTTTATTTAAAATTCAATGATGTCAGCATGACTGGTTGTGTATACTTCATTGAGTCTCTCAAGGAGTGTAGATGAGATGGGTATCTTTCTGTTTAAAGCAGTCTGAGATTTACAGTCAAGGTATTTCCAAGTCTCCTGAGATGTTAGTGTTTTTCAACTTAAGTTGCAGCAAAACCATGTGCAAATATATTTCTGCCCCCCCCCCCAAATATTTACAGACAAAAAACATCATAGACAGTTTCAATATTTTTTAATTCTTCTTAAGTACTCATTCTAAATATTATTTTCCCTGTAGATGAAAAAATCTTGAACTAAAGTAAATTATGTATACATTGCTTAAAATAGGGTATTTCTTTTCTGTTTGTTTGAAGCTGTATCCTTCCTGTATCTCAGTTTAGTTACCTTGATGTAACATGTATAAATAAATAACAATGCTGAGCCAACCACTAGAAATATACACTAAGAAAAATAATTTATCAGCTCTTCTTGACCACATCTCATTATTTTCCAACTTGCACTGGAAGTTACTGTGGTATTCACTGTAGTTTTTCCTACTGGTTTTATGCTAACAAATTTTATTTTCAGGTCAGTCAATGAAATAATTAGGCAGTTATTTCTCATGCAGATCTCATATATCTTATATAATAATTTCCCATTTCATAGGAATATTAGATGATATGATTAATTAAAAAAAGTTTTTAAAATGTGAACCAATATTATAATAATAAAAAAAATTTGAAATCTAAATACACAAGCCATCATTAAAGCACATAAACACTTTACCAATTTGTATTCATATGAATCTGGATCCACTATCAGTGATTCCATTCCCACATTAACATTACAAAAGTGCAAGTAAAGAGAACTTCCTCTTTAACCTGCTGCTCTTAGCATTTGTGCAGCTTCTTCATGAACTACATCTGTAAGCACATGGTTTCTGAGAATTTACTTCTTATTTTATTTTATTTTGTTTTATTTTATTTTATTTTATTTTATTTTATTTTATTTTATTTTATTTTATTTTATTTTACTTTGTTGTTTTGTTTTGTTTAGATACGTTTTGTTAATTTTTTATTGCATTAATTTGTGAAACAAATTCCTTGGCTCTCAGAAAAAGTAAGGTAAAACAAGGGTGGATTGAAGAGCAGCTGTCAGTTATGCCCTGTTAAGAAAAACAGGGAACTTCAGCATAATTCAAGTACATTTATTCTTAGAGAAGAATCTTGGTCTCATTAGCCTTAGAAACCAAGGAGTAATTATTTGTAATTGCTTCACAGATCAATCCCACCTTCCTGTTCTAGCAAGTAGAACACTGAACAATTAAATGAAGCATAAACCTCACTTCATGCTTTAGCTGTGTGATTTTTTTTTTCTACCAGAGCAGGATACACTTCAAACTACATGAAAAAGGAATTTTCAGGGAACAAATATGTACAATAGTCAGAGACAAAAGATTAAATAGGAGGAAAAATAGGAACAATCATAGCTTTAACTTTTTTAGGTTTTTTTAACGACAAACAGTTATTCAGACATCTCTCTTCTCCTTACCATTTTTCTTTTATTTAGATAAGGAAGTGTTACTCGGCCATTCAGAGTTTTAGTCTCTGTGCTTGTTTTTATCCAACTCACTTTTCAAATTGAAGAAAGGGTAGAGAAACCTGACATTTTCATAAGAAAGTGAATTTCTTTTTGTAATATTGCAGAAATCAGAACTGAAGTACCATGAATTCAAAATTCCTCAAATGAATAGGACTACAGCAACCTCAAGATCATTAGGCATTAGAAACCCTAATTCTGTGTGTACTCCTACAAACATTAATTCTCCTGGGCAAATAATTAGGTCGACTCATCCTCAATGTTCACTGTAATTCAGTATGAATAGATGATTTGTCTAATATACTAAATTTTATCAACCTTCAGGATCTATCATCTATTAAAGATGGCCTTCCTCATTTCTCTAAATCACTATGATGTATTCCTTCTTTTTATGTCTTTAGCTCATAACTTACATTCCACAGTCACTCACAAATATTTCATTTTCTCTCTCTCTCTCCCTATGCTTCCTAAAACGTGCTCTTATACATTGGGGTGCTTCTCTTTAAAGGAAGAAAATTTTATTTCATTTTCATGGAGGAAATCTTCATCTTTCCAGATTGCAGCAGTTTACATCAATTGCTGGTCTCTGGTTCAGACACAAGTACATTCCTATCTGGCTGCAGTCATAGAACAGGGGCTAAAATAATCTGAATAGTTTTTAAAGCTGGATAATTGCTGAATGTAGGCAAAATCTTAAAAACTGGAAATAATATCTTTATTCAGAAACCATGTCATTTATCACATCTCACAGCAGCTGCAAATATCTACAGATGATCTAATAGCTATATTTTTATTTTCCATTCAATGTCTCCATGTTTTAAATACATCATATGAATACATTTATAAATATGTAGAACACATTAAAAAATGTATTAAACCTATGCACAAGAAGATGTGTTATTTTTATATAAAGAAAGATCACACAAATTATTTTAGGCCTGCAGTCCTAATTCCTTAAATTTCTCTTTCCAACTCTTACTTTTCTGGTACTTGACATTTTGCTGTAGTTATTAAAATGTCATCTGCGTTGAAATTATTTATGAACTTGTGAGATGGTTTTGGTGTCTGACCCTCCAAACTGTTTGTTGTTTGTTTTCTTGTTTGTCTGAAGTCCAGTAGTAGCAAAGTAAATAATCCCTTTATTTAAACAAAAATTTAGAAGTTAGAGGTTTACTTTACACCATCCTGACACAAATATAATTGCTTGGGAATAATAATCATGTGTAGTTTCTCTACATGCAAGATGAAAAGAGCATTAAAGTTGAGAAATCAACTGCTGAATTATTTAAATGCCTATATTAAAAAATGCCTATATTATTTCCCGGGTAATTTAATATAGCTTCACTTTAAAATTATTTATTCCTCAGTCTTTATAAAGTGCTTCTATGGCACTGTTCTACTGCACTGTCATCAAAATACTTCTAGATGTTTTGTGAGCACTTTCTTCACAAGAAAACTGATGTTGAACTTTAAGAACATGAAGAGTATTTGTTACCTGAATCCCACCTTTCCCAGTGCCTACACTGTGCCTATGCTGTACCTACACAATAATTTGCTTTAAACACAAGATATTCTAACCATCACTAACTATTTTTGTATGTATGTCCTCCTCAGACAATAATCCAATGCGCTCAATACTAGGGCTGTAAGGCATTGTTGCATTTAGTATTTTGAAATAAAATTGTAATCCAGTGATGAGATTTGTTTTGGAATAGGGCACTTACACTTAGGCATCTTTACTTGTATTGCATGCATTTACATGAATTTACATGCACACTAAGTCTATAAATTCTTATTGTAGTCACTGTAGATTTAGTAAACACAGTTATTTGATGAGAAAAGTTATTTCATCTAAAAGTTTACAGATTGACTCAGTTGCTTCTGCATAGGATGAAGTTTGAGATGCCCTTTGGCAACTTACCTCACAATCAGCTGAGGTTTCAAGAGCATGATGATTTTCTAAAGCATATCTACCAGATCAGGAGAGATTTCTCCAACAATCCAGCTCAAAATGTCAATACCTATTCAGGAAGTTTAATCCTTCCCCTAATACCTATTAGTCTGATCAGTCTGTAAATATTTTTGACTACATAGTTCCTCAGCCCAACTTCACAGTAGGCTGTACAATTTTCAGTCCTCATTTCAGAGCAGCGGTAGTGACAGAGACACGCAAAATAATTCTGCCTTTCCTGTGTATCAATAACCTACCTTACTTTATGTAATAGATTAATTATAGGGAATCCTTGATTCTCAGCACTCTCAAGCCACTAAGGAGACTTATGGGGATCTGTACAATATTTGAAAATTCTATTTCACAGAATGGGGTCTTTAATTCAGGAAATTCATGCTAACGTTTTAGATAACTATTAAAGCATTCCTCCTAAATTAGCTGTTTTATATTGTTGAGGGAATAGAAAGAAATCATACTGATTGTAAGAGCCAGAAGGCTTCTGCTTACTTAGTACCAATCTATATATGTGGAACTTCCGAGTAAGTCCATTACTATAATACATATATATATATACATATATATACACATATATATAGACACACATATATATATATTTCTCTGCACATACAGAAATCTAGGTGTTACCTTCGGAAGGAATAATTCAAAAAAGCACACATGGATAACAAAGGAACTTCATTTTACTTGAGTCTCACTCTGATGCTTCACAAAGAAGTTTTACTTAATCCTTTTCATGTTGATATTTTTGTGGGAAATTCACAGAATCACAGGATCACAGGATGGGTAAAGTTAGAAATTTCAAACCACCTCTGGACCCCTACCACTGAAAGCTTGGAGTGAAGAAGGGTGTTGCTGAATCCATGTTTGTTGTCTTCCTTTTGCTTCCTTTCTCTCTCTCTCCTGCCTGTTTTCTATTTTTGGTTTGGTTTTTATTTTTCCTTCTCTCTCTGCTTCACACATATTGTTAAATAAAATCTGTATTACCGGTTTTGGCAGAAGATCTTGTTTGCAACTTATTTCAGGCAAGGAGATCTCTCACTAATCAGACCTTAACAAGGACCACAGTGGGACATCTGGTCCAACTTCCCTGCTCAAGCAGAGTCATCCTTGAGCACATGGCGCATGTTTTTTTCAATATGATTCTTGAATCTCTCCAGTGAGAGAGACTCCACAGCTTCTCTGGGCAAGTGCACAGTCACCCACACAATAAGGAAGTTCTTCCTCTTATTCAGGTGGAACTTGTTTCTGCCCATTGCTTCTCGTCCTATAGCTCAGCACCACCAAGAGAAGCCTGGAAACACCTTCGTGACACCCTCCTTTCAGATATAATTAGACATTGGTGAGGTCCCCTCACACATGTCTGTTCTCGAGGCTGAACAGGCCCAGCTCCCTCAGCATTTCAGCATAAAAAAATGTGCCTTTAACCAGGTTAGTTGCATTCTGATGGACTTGGTCCAGGAGCTCTATCTCTCTCTTGTACTGAGGAGCCCAGAACTGGGCAAAGCACTCCCAGTGTGGCCTTACCAGGGGTGAGTAGTGAGAATCACTTCCCTCAATCTCCTGGCAATGCTTATCCTAAAGCATCCAGGATACCACTGGCCTTCTTGGCTGCAAGGGCGCTGCTGACTCATGGGCAGCTTATTGTCAACCAGGACCCTCAGGTCCTTCTCCACAGAGCTGCTTTCCAGCAGGTGAGCTCCTAGCCTGTGCTGGTGCAGGGGATTTTTCTTCGCCATGTGTAGGACTCTGCACTTGCTTTTGTTGAATTTCAGATGGTTGTTCTCTACCCATCTCTCCAACCAGTCACTGACCTTCTGAAGGGCTGCACAGATCTCTGGGGTATTGGGCACTTCTCCCACCTTTGTGTTGTCAATGAGCTTGAGGAGGGGTCCTCTGTTCCTTCATCCAAGTCATTGATGCATAAGTTAAACGGTACTACGCCCAATATTGAATCTTAGGAGACACCATTAATGGAAGGCCCTGAGCCACTGATTATGACACTCTAGGATTTGGCATTCAGTTCTCAATCCTGTCTTCAATCACTGTCTGCTCATCCGGTCCACACTTCTGAGTTACCTAGGAGGTTACTGTGAGAGACAGGGTCAAAAACTTTGCTAAAGTCAAGGTAGACAACACTGCATTCTCTCCCTATCCACCCACCCATGCAGCTGTTTTGATCATAGAAGGCAGTCAGGTTGTTCAAACATGATTTATCTTTATCTGTGCTGTCTACTACTGGTCCCCTTCTTGTCATCCTTGTCAACTGGGACGGCCTCCATAATAAGGTGCTCCATCACCTTTCCAAGGATTGGAGTGCTACTGACTGGATAGTATTTCCCTAGGTCCTCCTTTTTCCCCTTTTTGAAGACTGAAGGGACATTTGCTTTCTTTCAGTCATCAGGTACCTTGTCTGATTACCAAGGCTTTTCAAAGATTGTGAGTGGCCCAGCTATGGTCTGTCCCAGCTGTTTCAGCACTCATGGATGCATCCTCTCAGGGCCCATGTACCTGTGGATGTCAAGCTTGCCTAGGTTTCATCTAAAATAATTCTCCTTCCCCAGGGGAAAGTTTTCCTTCCAACTTTCCTTTACCCATGTCACATGGGTCAGAGACCCCTGACAGTTATCATCAGTGAAAATCAACGTAAAAAAGGCATTGAGGAGCCCTGCCTTCTCTGTGTGCTCTGTTACCAGGGTCCTCTCTCCATTTATTAATGGGCTCCCACTATTCTTCATTTTATTTTTGTACTGATGCATTTGAAGAAGCCCTTCCTGTTGTCTTTGACATCCTTGGCCAGATTTACTTCCAGATGGGCCTTGTCTCATTTCTACGTACTCTGACAATTTCTCTACCTTCATTACAAGTGGTCTGACCTTTCTTCCACATTTTGCTTATGCCTGAGCAGTGACAGGTATTACTTGTTCATCCATATCTGTCTCTTTCCACTTTGACTGATTTTCTGTTCATCGGGATACAAGCTCAATCTTAAGAAACTTGTGTAACTAGAAAATATATTGGGATCCACAAATTGTGCAGCTGTTACCTCACATGCATGCAGCTGCCTAAATGCAACTGCATATGAAGAGATTAATATATCAAAATTGTAATGCCTAATCATAAGAATGCACAATATTTATTATAGATCTATCTGAAAATAACCACCTAAACAATTTATTAAATTATAGCTATCCACATATTATATATTGTGCATGTAAGTATAAATAACCAATATCTAAAGAAACTATTATGTAAAATAATTATATAAACATCTCTAAAAACTCCATGAAAACTTTTAAAAATTTCAAACTTATGTGCACCCTCTGCATCTCAAGGTGTGTGCATGTGGCATGGCAGCTGCGCCTTGCTGGCAACAAGGTTAGCACATGAACCTTACCTAAACCTATTGGACAAGGGACTAACCCATTTAGCAGAATTGAGTATCTTGACCTTAACCTGCCAATCACTGTAAAGTTGCAGACAAGACAAAGAGCTGCCCAGATAGGCAGATGGTGACTACGAGTGACACTGACAGCTAGTTTTTTGGCTCAGGGTGACAGAGAAGTGTCCTGTGAGGAATCAGGTATTCCCTGATAATCTTTACCTTTATGATGCCCAGTATGACTCCAGGAGAGTTATCAGGAGCAAGATCTGCAATTCCAGAAATACCCAAGACACATGACAGAGATCCTTGGTCCAGTCCAAGGATGGTGCATCCTACAGTTGAAGTCACCTCACTGATGCTCATGATTTTTGTTCTGAATACTGACATCTCTTTATGGAACAGGGAAACTGTGTAATTCATAAAAATTGCATGTATCGAATGTGTTTTGGTGATAAATCCATTTAGTCTCCACTCCACACTATCAATTTAATCTAAAACCACAATGGTTCTATACTCCTTGAGGCAATAGTGCCCTTTATTTTTTGTGGTCTCTCAGAGATTTTGTTTAGTTGCATCAACTTGACAGGTTTCACATCAAGGAAATTATCTAATCCTCTTCTTTAATCATCTGAAAGAGTAGACAATTCCAGGACCTGGGTTTGCACTGATTGGGTTAATATGGTTTCTTGATTGTCACTGTTCTCTTGATCCTTTCTGGTCTTTGTGTTTATCCTGATTAACCTCAATCAGATGAGGCTGTACAAAGCCACATCCCTCATAGGAAAAAATAGTAAAGACGAAAGAAGTCTTCTTTCACTTTAAATGCTCTAAGTTTGTTGTAGCTACTAAATACAGGATTCTGTCAGAGTCACAGAAGTTTTCTTTGACTGTAGGAGAAGGGAATACAGGTGACCTCATCCCTGATAAGTAACAGCTGTGTTAATTACCCAATTCAGCCTCACCCCTAATAAGTCACAGCTATATCCAATAAAGATAATTACAATAAAAGGAAATGGGTTAGCTCCTGAGGAGGATCATGAAGAAGAATTATGAGAAGAGAGAATCACTGCTGTGAGGTCCGTCTGTGGCTGCAGTTAGAGCCTGTTGTTGGAACCTGCAGTCACAGTCTGCAAACTAATACATGTGGTCATAGTTAGGCAGGAAATAACCAGCAGTCAGAGGTTGCAAGAGAAACCTACAGTAGGAGCTTGCTGCAGCCACAGTCAGTGAATAGTTGGAGTTGGGATGGCCAAGCTGTAAAGAGGAATAAACCAGGACCCTTTTCATGCTGTGATAAACAAGAAGTCTGTGTCTTGGCTCACTTCTACCCTGTAACAAGAGGGCTGCAGCAAAATTTGAAAACTTTCAGAAGCAGTACTTGGTAAACAGTGCTGCGTTTCACAAAAATAATGATTTATGTGCTCAGTGGACTTAAACCCATAGAATAGTGGACAGTTCCTCTTCCCTCCCACATATGGTTAAATATATTGCTCCCTCTCTCTTTGCAGGAGAGTCTGATTCAAAATGAGCTGAGTTTAATCCTCGAGTTACGGATTTTAATTATGGAATCATAGATTATTCAGATCTGCTGAGTTGGAGGGTGCCCATCAGGATCATCAAGTTCAACTCCTGGCTCTGCACAGGACAGCCCAAGAGTCACACCATGTGCCTGAGAGCATTGTCCAAATGTATGGAGAATGGACAATAAAAACAGACTGGTGATGTGACTGCTTTCCTGAGGAGCCTGTTCTATTGCTTAACCACCCTCTGGATGAAAAACCATTCCCTGGTATCCAACCTAACCTTTTCTTGGCTCAGTTTCATGTTCTTTCCTTTAGTCCTGTCACTGGTCATGAGAGTAAAGAGATGTGTCTGCTTCCCCTCATGAGGATGTTAACTCCAATGAGGTCTTCCCTCAGAGTCTTCTCTAGACTGAGCAATCCAACTGACTTCAGCTACTTCTCATAAAGCTTCCCTCTAGAGCCTTCACCATCCTCTTGGCCTTTCTCTGGAAACTCTCTAATAGCTTAATGTCTTTTTTACATTGTTTTGCCCAAAACCACACACAGCACATTCGCATCTGATGGAGAGTCCTACACACAAAGAAGGAATTTCCCTGTATTGCGATACAGTCCTTTCTAACACCTTCTTTCTTTCATAGAATCACACAGTCTTTTTCCTGTGATTTGTTTGGATTAATTGAGGATGATTACTGTTACAAGCCTTTCTTGGTATGATTGATCATCACAAAATGTGTTAATCTTGGATTGCTGTGCTATCTTCCAGAATGAAAACCATTTCATAAAGAGCAACAGTTTCTTGTCTGCTGTAAATTTCAGTTAGTGGTGGAAGGCATGGAAACCACAAATCATTTTATGGATACACATCTCCACAATGTCTTGAGGTGAGGTATTGCTCTAGCATGAAGTAAATGCTTGTGTCACTTCACTGTAAATGGGCTCACTGTAGGGAATATTAGGTTTTGCGACTAAAAGCTAATCCAGTTAAACACAGAGACCTAGCTAGGACCAGATGAGCAATGATGGACCATGAACCCTAGAAATTTGATCTGATGATCCTAAAACCATCAAGGGACAATGATTAGACCATTATCCTTGCTGTGAAACTCTCCAAAGGGTCAAGGAAACAAAGCCTTTCTTTGAAACAACATGCAAACCAAATGGGATTACAGCCTAAAGGGCTCTAGTATTTATTATGAAATTTAGTGAGGAAATTAATTTTGGTACTATACAAACAAACCGTAAAATGGAGTGTCTCAGATAAGGGTAAAAAGCAGGGAAAATTATATATTAAGGTGGAACAGGGAAGAACAACCATGGGAAAACATAAGGAATGCTGTTAAAAGGAATGGGTTGACTGTATGTAGGGTCTGATAAAATGTGTCTAAACATGCTTGGCAGAGTTCTGTGTTTGATTGACACATTCTGTCCTTCTTAGTAATTTTTCAGAGTTTTGGGGGTTTTTTTCCTCTATGTCTGAGCAACTTGATCTGAGTGTACATGTAGAACAGCTAATAAATTCAAGTTGGACCATTCAGGAAATAGTAAATGAATCACTGTTGCCAACATCTGGGGAGAGCTACATATTCCCACCCCCCCCCCCCCCACCCCCCACCCTCCCCAACAAAGAGTCCAACTGCTTTGGCAGTAACTGGGGACAGGGGAAAATGGAAAAGACCAGAGTCTGGAGATTACTGCAGGGATATAATGACTGCATAGGAGGCCTATGGTCTTGGCCAGACTTAAAATTTGTTCTAGTATTTGAGAGACCTATCTGTGCAGGTATGCTTATGAATCAGGAAAATGAGGCTGATCAGCCTAAAAATAAGCCAGACATTGCCCACTCCAATGTGTGCTTGTTATACATGTTTTTATCAGGTATGTGTCCTCAGCTGCACTGAGGAGTACAGAAACACATGCATCTATTGTGCTGTAGTAGAGTAACCTTCTGTGCCTAAAAGTTCACAAGATTTGACTTTATTTTTTACTGCAGTGAATTCAGAAAGAAAAATCCTCTGAGTCCTGAAATCTTCCAAATTTAGCTATCCATAATAAAACTTGTTTCTTGTCTGCTGTGAATTCCAGCCTGTGATTCAAGGAGCCACAGGGGCAGGGACCATTTAAGATGGAGGAATCTCCAGTGTCTCAGGGTAAGGTGTTCACTTAACACAAAGAAAAGTTTTTGTCTATAGACAAAAAGTTTTTGGCTATAGACTTGATATCCTACCCTGTCCTGTTGTGTTACCATCTGCCCAGTACAGTCAAAGGTTACAGATGCCAAAGCTCATTCCAACCAAAGCTGGAACGACTTGTTAACCTACATAGAGGTTCCATTAGTTTTGGGTTTTTGTAAAAGAGGGTTCTTATTCTATAAAAGACAAAATGTTAAAAGAAAGTCTTCAGGAAAGAAGCAATGAAAATATATTATGAAAAAGATGGAATTATTGAATTTTTTTCCTTGTTTCTGAATCTTTTTAGTAAACCACTTGATAAATGTATTGTATATGAATTATTTTAAAACACTATTTACTAAAAATATTAAATAGTTTTGGGATTAAATATTGAATCAGTTTGATTAATAGAAAATATGTTATCACAGAGGCATTAACACCATTTCTGATTGACTAAGCCTTGGACAGTGGCGGGTCCATCTCAGAGCATTGGCTCTGTCAGACATGGAGGGACCTTCTGGCAACTTCTCACAGAAATCACGCCTATATCCCTCCATTGTTACCAAAACCTGGCTGTGCAAAGACCATATAATATCCTTATGTAATGCCCTAAAAAACTCTGTTGATGAGACTTATAAAAAGGCTTACAGTTTTTCATGTACTATGATTTAGACACATGGGAAAAAAAAAAAAACAAACACACACAAAAAACAAAAAACAAACAAAAAACCACAAAAACAACAAAACAACAACAACAAAAACAAACAAATAACACCAAGACATTTTCAGGAAGTCAAAACAACAAAAAACTTTACTGACAACTTCAGGAAATCAGAGAACTTTGGCAAAAGTTTAGAGCAGCATTTAATCAATATAAAACACTTCACAAAGCATTAACTTAGCCCATTCAACTTAGAAAACTACTAACTCATCCAATTTTAGGTTAATCAAAACTCCAAGAAGAGGAAGTTAAAAGGAGAAAGACAGAAAAAAATATAGAAAAGAGCAAATATAGCCACCACTCCTGGTTCCAACGGATAGAAATCCCAAGAGGAGGTAGGGTAGAGACATGGGCTTGCCTCATGTCTTGCTTTAAGTACCCTTTGGCTCTCCTGGGCCCTTCCCCCATGTGGGACGTCTACTTCTTTGGCCACTCTGGTAATGGATTGGGACTCCAGAGGCAGGTGTGTGGAGTATTTCCTCTGGTATGCCAGGGGTTGGTGGCCACTGCAGGGCTGGGATACAGGCCTGTGGATGTTGGATGTCTAGAGCAGGGCATCGCCTCACCAGGGCAAGGCCAGACGTGTCCCTCACCCATACTCACACTCAAAAGGTTTTGAGACAGTGATCCTTCCAGTCTTTCAGGTCTTTCAGACCATCTCATTTAGGGAACTTCAGTGTGATGTAGCAAAATTAAAATATATTTTTAAAGGGCATATGCTTATGTGAATACTTATTTTTAGGTGCTTTGGAAGGATCAATAACTTACAATGAATAAGTTCAACAACACTGTATCACTTCACATTTCTTAGGAACAGACATGACAGTTACAGTTATCAAAGCCTATATGACAGGAAGCAATTTGGTTGTCAGTCTGAATCTTCAGATCAATAAGGATGGACAAGCAAGAGAATTCAATTCTCTGAAGGGAACTCTGATCCAGAGGAGCAGCCATAGAGACTAACTTTTTAAAATTTGTTTCTTTTTCTAGATGCCAACTGTATTAGTGGATATACTTTTACACATCAACTCCTATCTTCATTTGTTCATATATTTATGCTGTCACTCTTCCTAAATATCTGTATTTACTGTGTATATTATGCATTATATATACTCAATTGAAGTTTGTTTGTGTGCAATGCAGGTTTGTTTCTTCACAGAAGCAGAATTTCCAGGGAGCTAGAAGTCCATAAGAAAGGATTCCGTTTAAAAGGCTTCACTATAGGAAGTTTCAAATAACTCTGCTTTAAGTGGGTTAAAGTTCATGGAATCACAGAGGGGTTTGGGTTGGAAGGAATTTTGGAAAATTGTGTAGTTTAACCCCACCTGCCATAGGCCAGGATACTTTTCCCTATTCAAAGTACTTTCAACCTCACTGAACATTTCCAATGATGGGGAATCTGCAGATTCTCTTTGCAACCTGTTCCAGTGTCTCATTTCTCACCACAGCAAAATTTCTTCCCTATGTCCAACCTAAATGTACCCTTCTCTCAGTTTAAAAGAATTGCCCCTTGTCTTGTCACTTCAGACCATAATAAGTCTCCTCTAAGGGTTGCAAAGGCATAGTAAAGTGTCCCAGGAGCCGTGTCTTCTCCCAGCTCACTCAGCCTCTATCCATAGAAGAGGTGTTACAGCTTCCAATGCTCTGATCTTTTTCATGGTTTTCCTCTGGACCTCTGACAAGACTTATTCTAGCAAGTATTCAAAAACGTGTTCTACATATTGATTAGAAGTTAATACATGTGTCGTATTGTATTTCCGATTTGATGAGGTACAATATCATAATGCATGACTGCATACTGAGACAACACCACAGTCTGAAATCAGGAGTCAGCTGCTATGTGTTCCCAAATCCAGGAAATACTAAAGAATGTGGTGGTAAGATGTGTGCCTGGATACCACAATCTGCCTATATGATTCTTTCTTTTATTGTAGGAATATGCACAGTATGTTTTAATTCAACAAGTTCCAGGTGTAAAATTGATGTTTCACATAGTCCTGTACCTTAGCCCTGGTACAAGACACTGGGGAGCAGTGTTATTTACAGTGAAAAGAAAGTTAAATTATTTGTGTGAAAGCTGTTTCTGTAAAGCAATATCCTAGTAAAATGGAGCCCTCTTTTCACACAAGCTTAACTCTTACAATATTCTTGGACTGGCAGATATGTATTTATTTATTTATTTATTTATTTATCTATTCACCTATGTATATGAATCAGCAGTGCCCTGGCAGTCAGGAGGGCCAAGCATGTCCTTGGGGGCATCAGGAACAGCATCACAAGCCGGGCAAAGGAGGAGATTGTCCCTCTCTGCTCTGCACTGGGGCGGCCTCACCTCACTGGAGTGCTGTGTGCAGTTTTGGGCACCTCAGTATAAGAAAGTCCTTAAACTATTAGAGAAGGCCCAAAGAAGGGCAACAAAGGTGGTGAAGACCTTTGAAAGGAAGCTGCATGAGGAGTGGCTTGAGGTCACTGCATCTGCTCAGCCAGGAGAACACTTCAGGGAGACCTCATTGCAGTCTCAAACTTTACTGCAGGGAAGAGAAAGGGCAGACACTGATCTTTTCATTCTCTTGACCAGTGACAAGATCCAAGGGACTTGCCTGAAGCTGTGTCAGCGGAGGTTTATGTTGGATATATGAAAAAGATTCTTCACTTAGAGTGTGGTCGGGCACAGGAACAGCCTCCCCAGGGCAGTGGTCACAGCACCAGCCTGACAGAGTTCAAGAAGCATTTGGACAATGCTCTCAGGCACATATTTTGACTCTTGGGAATAGTGCTGTGCAGGGCCAGGAGCTGGACTTGATGATTCCTGGGGTTTGCTTCCAATTCAGCATATTTTGTGATTCCATGATTCTGTGATATTAAAGAAGAGCCTTATGGAAGGGACATTAAGAGTCAAATAGAAAAACTGTATCTTTAAGTGAATCACAAAATTCTTGAGATATATTTTGCTGAAGGTGATGATATTTATATTTTACCATAACTTTTTCCATGACCTTCCCGTTTGGTGGCAATTGAAAAGAGGCTGACCTCTTCCCAAAGAGAACTGTATGTGGAAAGATATATGGAAAAGTACAGTTATGCCTGAGTCACAAAATTAAATCAGTCGTCTCAGGACTCTACAGTTCAACTACAGCTCAATAGCTAATTCTTTTCTAAAGGACAAGAATGTTTAGAGGTAATGGAAAAGGTACTGGTCATGACAAAATAATGTATGTTACTGCAATAAGAGAAAAACAAAGAGCAAAGCAGTTTTTCACAATTCTCAGAAACTTTTGACTTCCTACCAACTTAATCTTCAAATAAATTAAGACATCTGCAATTTCATAATATGCATTAATATCTTTTTCATTAAAAGAAAATGAGCATGATTCCATTCAAAAGGGGTTTGTTAGTTGATTTTTTTTCCTAGCAAGTAGTATACACTTTTGCTAACCTCTTTATACATCCAACAGGGCAAGTTTGTCTCAGGGGGACAGGCCAGACACATTTGCCATTGGCACCATGCTGCTTCTTCTTCTGAGAACTACAAATCATCAAGCTGTTGTAATCCTTCCCTTCCAATAGGTAAATTCACCTGGGAAATCTAACATTTTCAAGCTGTGCTCCTGAATAATGTTGGAAGGGCAACCACAATAGCAGAGTAAAAGAGAAAGACGGTAAGAAGATGTCATGGTAGAGCTATTTTAAATGTGTTAAGAATGAGAATTTTCTGTATTGATTTTTATATGGGCAACTGGCATTGTAACTGGACTAGTAATAGTTTATTGTGGTTTTGATTGGACTGTGAAATCATTAAAGATATTAACAATAAATCCTGGTTCCATATAAGTAATGCATTTCTTTTTGCCCATAACAAGATTTTGAATAAAGGATCTCATACTCCATTAGTGACTGGTGATGCCCTTGGCATTCAAGGCTAAGGACCTGCCAGAACTTTAAAGAGATGATGAGGTTGTCCAGGCCTTGGACTAGAGAAAGGGCAAGTTCTGGGACAAGAGTGGCCTCTCACCTCTCAGTTGTGGTCTAACTGCATCCACAGTCACAAGGAGTAGGAACAGTGGATGTATGTGGATAAGCAGCATAGCCCCAAGAAGAGTTGACTGGTCTGGGCTATCCAGAGATGCTGTGGAGGCAAGAGCCTGAACAATAAAGTGCATGGAAAAAAAACCAGAGAGAGACTGTACTGAAGAAAAGTGGAGACTGCCAATGTGGATTATGCAGGAAATACGTAGCTTCTGGAGATGGAAGAAGGGTTTCTTTTTTGTCTCCAGAACTGCAGTTAGCAAATAGATATTGTCGTGGCAACAGGTGAGACAAGATTAGTCAAAGCCCTCATCAGACTCTTGTAAGCCTCAGTCAAGTATGGCACTCTAGGAAGGACAGGCAGATGACTCCCAATCACAAGAACAGTTTTACTCATTTGCTGACCTGACTTGGTCAGTTCCCTTCTGATTTCAGATATTCCATGAATTTCCGTGCTTATAGAAAATGCATTAAAAATGCCTCCTCTAAATATTTTTGAGGGAAATATTTTGAATTTTTATCATCCTAGTACTTGATGACAAACTTTAAAGAACAACAAAAGAACAGAACACATAAAGCTTGTGGAGTGTGTATCATGCCTTCGTGACAGCCACAAATTTTTAGAGGTGTCATAGAAACAAGAAGAAGAAAGGATGGCTATGGATGTGCCATTACTGTGCAATAGCCATTTTGTTGTTGAGGATTACTTGTTGAATTGATAGAGCTGCCAGAGATTTTAGGCTGCAAAATATCTCGGCTGTTATTCAATGGCTTGCAAGAAAGGCAATGAAAAGATTCCTGGCCTTGTTAATCAGCTCTGATTTGTAGGCAATGTTTTCTGCAGAGAGAGATGGTTTTTCAGGCCACATTCTCTTTTTGTTGTTGTCTTTATTTTTCCGTTTCTCAGTATAAACACATCTAACAACAAAACAGCACATGGACTCCTGCCAGTTTTTAGCTGTGTACATACTCTGACTCTGAAAGAGCCATTTTTTCCCCCTGCAGTATTGTTCTGCATGTTGCAATTCCAGAACCTTCAAACCAAATTCAGCTGGAAGTCTTTAACATATTTCTTACTGCGTATATATGTTTTGAAAAGTGATTAAATTTACTGTTTAGTTCTTGAGTCTCTAAAAGTGTTGATTCTGATGTAAACTGAATAATGAGCCCTTTTGGAGAGGTCTGGAACACAGTTCCAGCTTCCATCTGGAGAATAGTAGTCTTGATCTGGGATTAAATCCACATGCATTTGTCAAGTGTTTGGATGTCATGGTGGTAAAAACCACTAAAAGTCTAAAACAAATAAACTAACAATGGCAAGTAATGCTGAAAGGATTTACAGAAAAATATAAATCTTGAAAACAGAATTTAAAAAATGCCCAAATAATATTTGTTAGAGGTAAGCATCTTTACGAAAATTTGTTGAGTAGAAAGCTGTTTAATAAAAGAAACACCAGTGACATTTTGTAGTCTTATGTAGGACTGGCTTGCAAAAATGGTAATATGAACATAAAATACAACCATAAAGCTACTTAAATGTACAATTTTCAGGGGAAAAAAAGAGTGCTAAACCAAGAAAATAATGGAAAGAAAGAACAAGGAAGTCCATTTAATGTTATGTTTGTGTGCTTTCCTTCATTTATGTCACAATTACTTTGGAAAGAGAATCTCACATGTCAATCACACTCTTTTGCATGAATCTTTATAACCCTCCCTTTCTTTTTTTTTTTTTTTTCTTTTTATTTGTCCTTTTAATGTACCTCCTTTAAGCACTGGAAAGATGCAATGAATCCTTCCATGAGTCTTCTCTTCTCCATGCTGGACAGACACATGTCTCTCAGCCTGTCTTCGGAGGTGCTCCAGCCCTCTGATCCTCTTTGTGGCCATTCTCTGGACTCTAACAGGTCCATGCTTTTCTTGGGCTGAGGACTCTTGAGCTGGCAATGCAACACTCCAGGTGGTGTCTCATGAGGGTAGAGGAGGAGAATCATATCCCTCTACCTTCTGGCCACACTACTTTTGATGCCACCCAGGATGTGATTGGCCTTGTGGGTTGATGTGAGTTCACACAGTTGGCTCGAGTCCAGCCCTTCATCCACAGGAACCCCCAAGTCCTTCTCAGCTGCTCTCTGTGAGTTCTCACAGTCTGTTTTTGTGTCTGGGTTCTCCAGATCAAATAAGTTATGCTCTCTCTTCAGCTAGCCTTACCTCTACCTGAGATATCTATGCCATATAAGTTACTCTGAGATCGAAGGTTGGAAAAATGTTCACAGCATTTTTAAGTGAAATGTCTCGCTGAATGGGGGAGTTTCATGTGTTTGAAGCTTTATGGATCAGGACCTAAAAATGAGAATGCTTAAAGATCTCTTCACTCATTCTTCTGTGAAGTTTTCAACAAGAGTCCTGTTACAACATTAAGCCACAGAGAACCAACACCTGTTTCATGGACTAATAGGCAATTCTACAAGATTGCCACAATTTTTTAAGGTTAGACACTAGAGTGGAATGTAACACCAATCCACTGTTTATGTATTATACATGTGTTTATATATGAAATGAAAGAACCAGCCATTAAAAAAAAAGCACAAAAAACACCAACAAAACAACACCTCGACTTTTGAAATTAACTTCAAACTGTTAAACTTACTACTAAAGACACAGATATAAACAACAATAAGTAAATAACCTCCAGCCGTGAGAATATGACTTTATTCCATCAGGTCCTGTAGCACTCCACAACTAATGACTCTTAGTCAGCCTGGAGTTCACTTCTATAAATGGTAGGTCATCCAGAATTTGTTCTCTACTAGTTCTTGGTTTCTATGAAAATTATGTAACTTCTCTAATGCAGTTGCTGGCTAACAGGGGTCTCAACTTTTAGAATGTAACCTTGACAAAATATATCATCATCATTGCAAGTAAATGTTCTTTCATCTGATATAATCAAACATGAAAAAAAAAAAAAAAAAGAAAAAAAGTTGTAACAATTTTTTTCCTATGTTGTAGTCCTAAAGCAGGGCTTTCCCTATTGTCTATGAAGGTGAAAGCAATTTTATATACAGGGTTGTTTCAATATGTATGAGACACTGTGCAAAAATGCTATGCAATTCTGCATGTGAGAAATGCACAGCAATATTTTAAGTGATGCAATTTAGGGCTTAGAGTTTCTGTTTCTCCTTAGAAAAGAAGGACTTTTATAGTCCTTTTTTTCTCAAGTACTTAATCTAGGAGTCTCTGTGGGAGATCAGGGACAGGCGGTCGGAAGATATCGCGCTGTACGGGCAGACAGAACCCCTCCCTCAACACTGAGTTGGTCAGTGTCCTTGATAAGATAAGCAATACCTAACCTGTAACGTAAGCAGACGGATGTGATGTAGCAAACAGAGGTTTTATAACCCCATGTAACCAGTTAATAAACGCCATTAGCCGTCCACCACACTGGTGTCTGTGAGCTGATGGACCGAGCAGCCTGGCTGTGGCTGCCGTGTCGTTCCTGAACCAGGTCGCTACACCTCAGCGGAGGTAACAAGTGGTGCCGAAAAACCCGGGAGTCGCCCTGGAGTTCGGGAGTCGCCCTGGACATCGGGAGTCGCCCTGGACATCGGGAGTCGCCTGGACGGGTGAACGACGGCCGAGCGGCTGGTCCAGCTCGGCGGGAGGGACGCCTCCGGACCCACGCAGAGGATGGAAGCTCTCGTGAAGGTCGTTTCTCAGATTCATAAGCAGTGGGGAATTGATTGTAAAGCAAAAGATTTTACCCTCGCAGTGACGAGGCTTTTGCAACTTAGTATTATTGATCGTCCGGTGGATATCCTCCACCCAGATGTTTGGGATCAATGTACTAAAGCTCTTGCCGAAGACACAATGTCTTCCAGCTCAGGGAAAAATCTTAAAGCATGGGGGAGGGTCGTAAAATCTTTACAGAAGGCGTTGCATGAACAGGACACCTGGAGAGCTGCGCGAAATTGTTTAAAGGTTTCCCCCCAATTAGGTATCGCAGCAGCAACGCAAACTTTCTCAGAGGGAACTGTTGTTGAGAATTTTCAGAATGTAAAAGAATGTACTCAGAATGTTAGTAATAATGCTCAGAGTGTTGATGAAGTCGGTTTGGCTGAATGTATGGGCTCGGGATCAGAAGGTCAAGAGCTTGCTTTGAGGCCCCCGGGCTCAAGGCCGCTCACTGAAGAGATAAAACAGATGCAGTCATTTTACAACGGTCTAGCTGAAGAAGCTAAGAATGCTGAAAAAGTGGGGGAGGGACCTCCACCTTATGCGCCTCAAGATAGCGCTGAAAACAAAGAGAGCTCATTTGCGAATGCGGGGGCGCGCGAGCAGAAAAAGGGAGGAGAGCGCAAAGAGAGAGCTGAAGCTAATCTTTGCCAAAAAGCGTGTTTTTCTAAGGCAAGAAGCTCCCACAGCAGGAGGCGGGGGGAGCGCAGGTACAGGAGGCCCAGGGGGAAGGAGTGGCTCAGCCCTGAGGGAAAGGGGCGGGGGCCCAGAGGGAAGGGACGGCCCAGTCCTGAGGGAAAGGGGCGGGGGCCAAGAGGGAAGGGACGGCCCAGTCCTGAGGGAAAGGGGCCGGGTCGGAGCCCCACCAAAAAGCTCCAGAGCCCGGAAGCAGCCAGTCAGTCGACTTCCGGCTCTGACTCGGACTTCAGCTGGGACTGGGACAGCCAGTCCTCTGCTGCCGGCTCTGACTCCGGCTCTGACGAAGAAGAAGTAACAGTATATAAAATCAGTAACAACAATGTTTCTACTTGGGCTGAGGGGAAGTCAGAACAAACTCCCCTCACAGACTGGAAGAAGATAAAAATGGCATGCTTTAAATGCAGCCAGGCATTTAAATTGGGCAAATGTGCAAATTATCAGACTCCCACCTTCAGTGCCCCAGTCATTCAAACCCTATCAGAATCTTGCAGCACGCAGACAAAAGAGGGAAGCCACATCTGGCACCTCCTCCTCATCCCGTCCTTTAGCTATTTACCAAAAACCTAAGTCAAATCCTTACAATTTGTTTCTTAGTGTGTTAAATGCTACCTTTTTGTCCTTGAACCAATCCAATCCAAACTTTACAAAATCATGCTGGTTATGTTATAATGCAGAACCTCCTTTTTATGAGGGTGTCGCCCTTGATGCTCCTTTTGAATACTCTGCAGCGAACAATCCACACAACTGTAAGTGGGACACCCCCCGGAGAGAAATTACCCTGAGTCAAGTCACAGGCCGAGGCAAATGCTTTGGCAGTGTAACCGTAGCAAAGCAGATGGGAAATATCTGTACTGAGTTCATCCAACCTAGTCAAAAGACTGATAAGTGGGCAGTTCCGTTCCTATCAGGAATGTGGGTCTGTCAACAAATTGGAATAACCCCCTGTGTGTACCTTAACAAATTCAATAACCTTGCTGACTTTTGTGTCCAAGTTCTGATTGTTCCTAGAGTCCTGTATTACCAAGAAGAAGAAATGTATCACTTTTTAGAAGAAACCATCCTGCTCCGCAAAAGAGAAGTAATGACAGGTATAACCATTGCAATGCTCCTTGGCCTAGGAGCCACTGGCACAGCCACAGGTGTTTCAGCTCTCGTCACCCAACATCAAAGACTTTCTCAGCTGCAAATGACAATTGACGAAGACTTTCTGAGAATTGAAAAATCCATCTCCTCTCTGGAAAGATCTATCTCCTCGCTTTCAGAAGTCGTGCTGCAAAACAGGCGAGGACTGGACCTCTTGCTCATGCAGCAAGGAGGCCTGTGTGCCGCCTTGAGAGAAGAATGCTGTTTTTATGCAGACCACACCGGAGTCGTGCGAGACTCCATGGCCGAACTGAGAGGAAGACTGGCCCAGAGAAAGAGAGAGAGAGAGGCCCAACAAGGATGGTTCGAGTCGTGGTTCAATCAGTCCCCATGGCTAGCCACCCTTGTTCCCACATTAATAGGCCCTCTCACCATGATACTCCTGACATTGATTTTTGGGCCTTGCATTTTGAACAAGTTAGTGTCGTTTGTTAGAAGACGTTTAGACAAAGTCGACATCCTATTTGTCGAACGCATGCAATTATCGTGAAGTGTGTTTGTTACTAACATTTTATATTATTTTTGTATCCTATTATACTAACTTTAACAGCTTTTGTATTTTTATGACATTTATACTTTTATGACATTTATACTTTTATAACATTTATACTTTTATAACATTTATACTTTTATACTTTTATACTTTTATACTTTTTATTTAGTCATGAGAGGGGGGGGAAATGTGGGAGATTAGGGACAGGCGGTCGGAAGATATCGCGCTGTACGGGCAGACAGAACCCCTCCCTCAATTCTTAGTTGGTTAGTGTCCTTGATAAGATAAGCAATACCTAACCTGTAACGTAAGCAGACGGAAGTGATGTAGCAAACAGAGGTTTTATAACTCCATGTAACCAGTTAATAAACGCCATTAGCCGTCCACCACACTGGTGTCTGTGAGCTGATGGACCGAGCAGCCTGGCTGTGGCTGCCGTGTCGTTCCTGAACCAGGTCGCTACACCTCAGCGGAGGTAACAGAGTCTCTCAAAAAGATGTGAACATTTTTTTATTGTTAGAAAATACAAATAGTAAATAAAAATATTTATATTTTCAGAATAAAATTTAAAATACTTTATATCCTTAATCTGCCATCCTTGTCCTTACTGAATAGAAACTTTTTCTCCAAGGAATATAATTGGCCTCAATGCTTCCACAGTCTGTTAAACTTATTTGGATATGTTTAATCTAACTTTTAGTACTATAATGGAATATTTGAGATAAGAGTGTGTTTGTCATAATCTCTCTATTGGATAAATGGAAATAATTAATTTTTACTTATCTGAACTGTCCTCCACAACTTACTACTTCCCAGCATAAAATATAGTCACAATATAAGTAACTCACTTACGAGCCTAAAATTAGGTGGACTAAATCCAGATCAAAATAGTTTACTGCCTTCTGTAATTATTGTACCAAGCGTTACTGTAATGTTTATTAGAAATGAAAGGAAAGGGAAAAAAATAAAAAAAGGAGCATCTCAACATACTTTCAGTAAATAACATTCACTGGTAAACTGAAGGAGAAATTAAACATTAAATGTTTGATAATAGTAATGTATGTTCAATTTTTTTTTACCTATAAAGAAAGTCATAACTAGGTGCTTTAATTTTGCACATTAAATCCCAGTAGTAAAACTATAAGAGGAAAAAAAAATATATATATCAATTATTCTTGTCATTTTATTTCTCTAGGGATAGATGTGTTGTTGATTTTTCATGAATGTGTCATTTACTAGATTACACTTTTCATAAGTTTTAGCAAATAAAAGGTAACAACTTTTATATGTTGGTAGGACTGAAAAAAAAGAAAAAATAGTCCTTTTTTTCAAAAAATTTGTTGAAAAATGGTATGTGGTTGCTTTACTAGGTACATGTCTGAAGTAATCAAAAATTAATAAAGAATGGAATATATTACATGGACATGTTATGAATTTTCACTTGAAAGCTTTTAAGAATAATCAGACTGTTGTTGCAGTCAGAATGTTTTAAATATCCATATTGTTATGATAGGAATGCTGAGAAGTGGTAACTTTCTCTTCCTTTTCCTGTAGATTAATTCCCTGCAACAATGTACTGCAGCAGTGTCTGGGGGTTTTTTAGGACCAGAGGTCTGTGACAGAAGTAGATATTATACAGCTAATTCTTTGTTTCAGGACCTGTCTTACATAGACTGATTTGTTCATATTTGTTCATATTGGTTTTGGATACTTTCTTTTTCATGCACATTGTATCAATTTTTGGTTCATAAATTTGAAATTGCACGTTTCTCAAATAAACAATATCAGTGGCCACTATTTGTTATTGCCTTCATAATAAATAATTTAGGAAATGGTCTAATAGTCTGGTATTTTTAGAATTATTTGGTTTTTAAAAATTACTGCAGTATGAGATCATTATATGTCTAAAAATGCTCTCTCTTAGTGTTTACAGTAGGTCAATTTCATACTGAGTTCCATAATGGAATAAGGTCACTGAAGATGGAAGATGAAGAAAATGGCCATGACTACTATGTGTTCATGAAAATAATGTTAGTACATGCCATAAATTCAGCTTGTTCTTTGAATTATGGCAAAATACCCTAATACGAATCAGAAATATGAAGTCTATAAAGGGAAAAAAAAAATCCTAATTTTTTTAAATGAATGAGACTAGGCTAATTAATGGTATCAGACTAACTCCTTAAGGCAATGGCATGTATGACTTCAGACAGAAAGTGAGCTTGCATAATTCTGCAAACATAAGTTAATTCTAAGTGATGTTTACCTGCTAAAAATATTGGGGTGCTTAGTTTTGTTTTTTTTTTTTTTAGTTGTTTTTTTTTTTTTTTTTTTTTTTTAATTGGGTGATACCTGCTCTGTAAGGAGAGCTGTGTTGCTCAATAAAGATAAGTTGATCAATAAAAGGTTTATCTTTCTTTATATTCTGCTTCTGCAAAAGCTTCGCACATAGGATTGCCCTTAGAAGAATATTGTTTCAGCATGGGTGTTCAAATCATATGAGGTTCAAATTCCTTGAATGTTATGATAATTAATTGTAAGGATGATAAAGGGTGATATCCATTAGATATCTTGGATTTTAAACAGTAATTTCTCAGGAATACAGTGAATTATATCTATTTTATCTCATTCTGTATAATTTTGGCACATATCATGTTAGCATTTCTCCCCAGCTGCCTGTTAGAAGTCATTACATATAGAACAGATTTAATAAAATTGAACACTTTATAATTCAAAATACTGGCTAGAGAAAAGTTTGGAGAAAAAGAGGTAAAATAAAATTGAACCAGAAATAATTTTTGTGTCATCTAGTACATCTAATTTAAGTATCTTATTGAGACCCTAATTCACAAAAGATGTGCTCCTGGGGCCAGAGCTCCATTCCATCTTCTGAAATTATACTTCTTGCATTCATTGATATATCAGTCTCTTGATTTGAGAAAAAAAAAAAAAAAAAGTCCTTAGTGTAAGGCCGTAACAAAAAGTTATTCTTAGTACCTTAATGTACAAATCTGATGGTTAGAGCAGCCATAAAGGAAGTAATATAGGTAAATCTCAGTCCTTTCTTAGCCAAAATTGATTGAACCTGTGTCTTCCATAGCTGAGAAAAGTTGTCTAAGTACTAGATGAGGTAGTTGAGGCCTCCTGAGGATCCCAGTAACTCTGTTCTCCATTCCTCATACTGTCTCACAGCTAATATGGTTTAAAGAAAATTATGACTCGACGAAAGAGTTCAAGAAAAAGCTGAAAAAGTTTTACTTTTGGGAGCACTTACCTGAGAAGTTTTGTCTGCTCTTTTGATTTGAAGATTTTTTTTTTATCTGACAGGGGTTTTATGATTTTTCAATTTAGGACTGGAGTGCAGCTTGTTAACATCAAGTTTATAATAGCTATTTAAAGGGAATAATGGTACGGCAGGAAAAATTAAGAAAAAAAGCCAAAACCCCAAAGTAAGAATTTATTCTCTTCCTTTGACATTGTGCTTTTTCTCTAAATATCTGTCTTCAAAAAACTGTGCCAAGAGATCTAAGGTAAAGTAGAAGGCAATCATGGAAATCATGGGTGTGACTGCCCTCCATTATCAACCTTGGAGCCCTGCTCAAGGCTTTGGGATGGCATCCCGTCTTCCCTGGCCTGTTGTCAGCTCATCTGGAACCTCTGTGGGGAAGTGTTGGTGTCCTCTACCCTGTGACACAAAGTGCTGATATTCCTCTGCCCCACTTCTGTCAAGCCGTTAGCCTCAGCCAGTCAGAGGTAGCCCCCAAGCCAGGTCTCAGTGGGAAGCAACATAAGGAGAGGAGAAATCCAACCACCTCTGACTGGCTTTTTTTCCAGACAGATCTAGACAGCCAAAACCACCCCTGACCCAGAGGAAACTTTTCCATGTGCTGTTCCTACTGGGGCTGCCTCAGGCCCACAGTGTATTTAACTCTTCACTGCATTTTCTTTCATTTCTTTCATGCATTACACATCTTCAAATACTAATACATTCGCAAACAGTTGAACCCCTTAGCCACTACCTTCATTCAAGCTGTGTTTTAGTCCTCTGCTTGTCCTCTCACCCTCATTGTTATATACCAGCTAGGCTTCAGGAATGGGAAACTGCTGAACTCAGTCAGTGACTCTCACTCTATCCTCTCCCCATCTCCACAGACCTAGTTATTTCACTGCAGAAGATGATGAGATTGTCTAGATCTAGTTTACAATTTACCTTTGGACTGTTCCCAAAGTCTTATCCTCCATGTATCCAGAAATGTGCCCCAAGGAAAATGACACAAAAGTTTTCCCAAGGACTGAATACAGCCTAAAAGTAGTTTCCCTGAGGGGCTATGAGGGAGGCAGCTAAGAAAGGAGCCAAGCTTTGTGGCAGGACAAGGATATAAGTTGAAAGAGGAGAGGTTCTGACTGCAAGTAAGAGTCATGAAGGCAATCAAGGTGCTAATATGATCTGATTAATGGGAGATGCCTCTGACCAAATTAAGGGACAAATGGGACCGTATGCTGAAATCAATAACATGGGTCTTATTTAATAGTAAAGGTGAGATAGATAGAAAGACATAGAAAAGTGGGGAGGGGGAGAGACAAACAGTGAGATCATGATTTAAGATGTTTTAAGAACACCAGCCATGGATCCAGTAGCATCCCATTGGTCCTTTTCACCCTGGACTTTTTGGTGGTGAGGGTCCCTGAGTCATTCTGGTGGTACCACCTTTATAAAGCCCAAGTTCCAGGGCACAGATGCCATTCAGATAAATTAAGGTTATATATGTATGAGCAGTTGCTTCCTTTCCCTCTGCTTGCCACAGAGGGATTTTTTTTTTTTTTTTTTTTCTGGATGTGCTAATGAGGATGTGCTAAACAGATCTTACCTCCATTAGGCCTGGAATTAGAGCCTTCCTGATACAAATCCCTTCCTTATGTGCTTATCTCAAGTTCCCTCTGTGGTGGTTTATTTTGGCTTTAGCAGTGTTTTGAGATGGGCAGTTGTGCTCTGCGAGTCTTTACAGGTGCCCACAGAGGTAGGCTTCAACCTTTGGAGT
Source organism: Hirundo rustica (assembly GCF_015227805.2). NCBI lineage: Eukaryota > Metazoa > Chordata > Aves > Passeriformes > Hirundinidae > Hirundo > Hirundo rustica. The sequence goes on along the minus strand of NC_053451.1, from coordinate 74,433,639 downwards.
TTAAAAGATTCAACTGGACAAATAACTATGCATCCTCAGAGCTTACTCTGCTCTCAACAGGAGGCGGACTGGAGACCTCTCAAGATTCCATCCAACCTAATTTTTTTCATGACAACACAACTTTAACTGCCTTTCTTTCAAGTATAGTGGTTTTTAACTTTCTCTTTCAGGGGAGAAAACTCCTGATTGAAAACAAGCAGACATAAAGACAGCTATATCAAAGGATATTTAGACATCTTGCTGGAAACACCTTCTGATTTCCAGTCACAGAAAAAACTAGCTTTTATTCCTATAATTGCAACCTGGAATTCAACCCTATGGGAATTCTTAAGCTTACTTTAGCACAAGTTTTTGCTTATTTACTTGTTTCCTTTGCATGAAATTACTATTATAGTTTAATATTTATAGAAATCTGAAGTTCTTTTTAATAATAATATTGTGCTGCATTTTTGAAGCACTTATTTGAAGCTTTGAAGCTTTCATATAATAGATACTCTGAAAATGCATCACAAATTAATTTGTTGTAATTAAAATTTTCAACTAGATCTGGTAAGATTTACTCTGACTAACAGTCAGGAATCATTCAAGTGGAAATAATGGTTTTAAGTGCAGCCCTACAAGACATAATGCAATTCTAAGTCATTCAAACAATGAAAGGGACTCTTGTTTGGGGGTTCTTTTTGCATTTTCATGGTCAGTGTTTTTCCTACTTCTCCTTGCTTCAAGAGAATAATAATTAGCTCCTAATTTAGACCAGCAAAGCTTAAAGCCCCAATAACCTTTAAGTCTTTCTAGTTTCCATACTCATGGGTATATATTAAACAGGAAGGCACTCCCAACATAGCTCATGATTTTAGTATGGGACAGGATGTCACTCTAGTGAAATAACTAGTAGAACAAGTAGTAACAAGTAGAACAGGAGGCAGTCAGTTTTAAATAGCAGTAAAAATATGAACAGTGAGAAATCAAAACCAAGTATATTGCATTTCAGTTAAAAACACAGGGAATTATTTATCTTTATGCTGGATTTTTTAAAGATATTTATTCTGTGTTTCTTTTTAGTCTCATTGAAACATTGCAAAAACCTGCTCAAAACAAGTGAGAAGAGAAATATGGGGGGAAACCCCCAGTAAGTAGGCAATTATTTGAAGAAAATTGTTTCATTAAGGATTACATTCTGTTTTCTGTCCTTGAAACTAAAAAACTTATTTCACTCTCTTAATAGCTCTAAGGAAAACAACATTACAATATGGCACTGAAACACTGAAGAGTAAAATCTGAAGATCTGTATTCTAAGTGAAAACCTTTGTCCTTAATTATCACCATAATGATGTAGTTTTTGACTAGTAGAGTTAAAATATTGATAGTATATTCACTGGAAATATGTCTTTTGTTGAAAATTAGAGCTGTGTCTTCCTCAGTTTTAAAGGGAAGAGTAGTGTTAAAGAAATCCTGCAGTTAATTTTCAAATGTGGAATTTCCATGATCTAAAACATCACTAGAGAGTGATCATAGTGACCTATGAAAATAACCATTTTATTTTCATAGGCTCTTGAGGAAATTAGAATCTAAAGTTTATAGAAGTTACTTAAACTCTGTGATAAAACAAAGTATGTTGATACTAGTGCTCATGCTCTTCATTGATTAAGAGATCTGAGAAAAAAATCCTGATTACCAGGTCAGGTAATATGGATTTCTAACTTCCACTAATGAACAGAAGCCCGGGAGATAAATGTGAGGAAAAATGATCTTTTTTCCCCTTTTTTTTTTCTTCTTTTTTCCCCTCTTTGTTCAAATTAAAAGAAATAAAAATACCCCAAATAAGGTACTGTTCATAAAATGCAACAAAAGTTAGATATGGAAAAGGGAACATAAATTGTGCCTGTACTAAATGATTTTATACTGGATAAAACAGATATCACCAACTCAAGACCTCAGCTATGGCAAGAAACTGTGATACGGTGTCTAACAGCAACTGTCTAAAAGTCTAGACAAAAACAAAATAAATGTAAGGAAAATAGAAAGATTTAGGTTTCTGATGGTTTAGAGAAGACCAAGCTTGTCACAGGACATGACAAGTGGTCTGGGGAAGGCTGCTACAAAAAAAATCAAGAGGAATGAAACATCAATTAACTTTTTTTCCTAGACATTAGTGAAAAAAAAAAAAAAAAAAAAAAAAAAAAAAAAAAAAAAACCAAAAAAAAACACCTCTAAACAGTGCTATAGACTTCTATGGGAAACTGTATAGTTTTAATAATTTTGTTTGCTTGCTTTTTAAATAAGTAAAGTTTTCTCATGAATGTTGCTGATCTTACCATGGTGCCTGGGCATGCTCTAGGTGAATTTCCATTGCCAGTTCCAGCCTTATTTTTTTTTTTTTTAATTATATTTACAAGCTGGCAAAATTCTGCTTTTAAAGTAATTACATTTTTTATCCTATTCTTGTTCAGAAGATGATTAGTACTTGATTTTCAGCACAAATATTTCCTGGTGTATCTGTTATCAGTGCCACTTCAAACTTTAGTAAACAAAATGATCTCTTAAAGTCTTCCTGGAAGTCAGAATATCCATTCTTGTGACTGTTCTAATAACATTCTTATTTACTCACTGCTGTTTGAATAAACTGTTTTGAGCACAGGTTAATGAAGAAACATGTTCTCTCCAACACTTTGTACAATCACAATGATACTTTCCAGTTCCTATCACAGAACTTGAATCTGATGGACACCAACCTTTATCTGATTCACTGTCTTACTACAATGGGATTCATGCTCACTGAGGGCTCCATTCAGGGAGCATGCTGGTATTTCTTAGGTGGATGCAGGCACCTTTCTTGTGTCTAAATCAAAGAAAGCAATACAGTGTATGTAAGCCAGAATTCAGTTCCTTCTCATCACATGGTACAATCAGGTCATTCTTTATGTCTTTTATTTCCTCCCAATGAACACTCAGCAAGTAAAGAAAGTTTTGATCATCCCTGATTCAGTCTGCATTTTCTCTCATTTTAACCATCTAAATGTTACTGTCTATTTGTCTTGTTCTTTTTTTTAGTCAATAAAATAAGAGTAGTGAAACTAACACAAAAATAAATGTTTAGTAGTCGTAATATACTTGTCCGTACAATGAATACAGAAGAAATTCAAACAATATATTTCTACAACTTTTGACAGTTTTTGATATTTGTATATAAATTTTGGGGGAAATCTGCAGTACCTCCTCTTGGGAATATGTTTTTGAGTAAACATAACTGATACGATAGAAACCAAATTCAGAGAGCATGTGTGAATAGAATACCCAAACCTGCCTATTCTGGACAGCTTGTTAACCAAAAACCAGCAAAACTAGGAGAAATATAGTGTCAGTTTTAAACAGATAATAGCAGAATTAAACACCAATGAGGGAATTACCTGGAGACATTTTAAATAAGGATGTCGACATACCATGAAGAAGTTTGGACCGATAAGCTGCAGCTGTCTGAGAGGGTCTGTCCCCATGGGCAGTGCCCTGAGGTACTCTGAACCTTGTCCAGGTTGAATAGCACAGCTGCTACCCAGAACAGGCTTGCAGCACAGGGACAGCCTGCAGGGACCTCAGTCTGGGGAGCATGCACATCTCCTGGGGCACTTCCTCACTGGTGGGTGTATTGACATCCTGTCAGGAGCAGGAGCAGAGCACAAAAAACTGGAGCAGCATGTCTTCTGCAGGTAGGATGTACACATAAGGGAGACCCCAAGGCTGTGAAGGAGGGGGAGCCTGTAGCTGTGTGTGCATGTGTGTGAAGTCCTTGGTACTTCTGGGCATTAGTTATGGAGTAGCAGTGTCAGGACACTGAGGGTCACTAACAGGTCTTATTCATCCTGCCTAGACTTTCCTAATATCTCCTAAACTTTTCTATCTTCCTGTCCCTGATGGCCTTTTCAGCATGCTCCACTCCTCAGTCTGGGTGCTGAGGTCTTGCTGTCCCACCTGGGGACACCCACATGGCTCCCACCATGCTTTCTTTTACACAGCATCTCCTTTCCAGGTAGGTGGAATTTGTAGAAGGTGGAATTTGTAGATACTAAAATTTTTTAAGTGTCTAGTATATGGTTTAGCTGTTTTATTGGTTACATTTACCCTGCATGTGTAGTTCATGGATTGCTGTTATGTCACTAATCAATAAACCATTATGATTCTGATTTGATATAAACCACAAGAGGTGAATAGCTTTTCTCTGAAACAGTAGAGGAAATAAAATTCAAACTAAGCACGTGGGTTTGAATTCTGTACTATTGAATTTAATCTTCTCATTATAATTCTGCACCTAAAGATTGTCTGATTATTTTTTGGGGAGGGAAAAGAAGGAGAAAGTCCATGTATGCACTGTATTTGACAAGTTTTGCCACTATCAAATTTCATTAGCAATCATCTCACCACCAAAAAATGGCAAAAAAATCCAAAACAAAACAAAATGAAACAAAACAAAGCCTTCTACATAAGAGTAACTGCATAAGAGTAATAACCACTACTTCACTGGTAATGCTCTTCTAATCTCCAGTTCAGGCTTACCCCAGGGTAACCACAATCTCTTGTCTTCTACCAAATATCTCTTTAATTGTTTTATTAGCTGTATATTACCCTGGCAAATGCTGAGGTAGAAATAAACAAAATATTTAATCTTCCATTTTTAAAGACAGTATCTATCTACTAAGAGATAATCTTTTTCTCTGTCTTATCCCATTATACTTGCAGTGCTTCTGGATGAATATGCAAACCAAATGTCCCTCCTTTTTGTGTCAATCTATGATAATTTTTTAATCTGTACATCTTGATCACAAACAATAATGTTATGTACTGATTTTTTTGATATATATTTTTTAAAAAAGCTCTAATTTCATTTTGCAGAAAGGAAAGGAAAGGAAAGGAAAGGAAAGGAAAGGAAAGGAAAGGAAAGGAAAGGAAAGGAAAGGAAAGGAAAGGAAAGGAAGGGAAGGAAAGGAAGGGAAAGGAAGGGAAAGGAAGGGAAAGGAAGGAAAGGAAAGGAAAGGAAAGGAAAGGAAAGGAAAGGAAAGGAAAGGAAAGGAAAGACATCTTGAAAGTGCCTTTATTACCTTATTACTCCCCTGTTACTGAATATTAAAGAAACCTGTGAATTTTCCCTAGAGTCATTTAGGGCATATATAGGTTAGAGGATGATCTACAGTACTGGACTCCTATCATCCACACTGCTGAAGAGGTAAATCTCTGTCTCAATTTTTGATTTTTTTCAATTATTTTTTTCCCAAACTAATCAGAAAAAAGTAAACCACTTATTACAGGTCTGTTTCAGAATGAGAAATCCTCTTTATTAGGCAGTATGGAGCCTAACTGTATGACTTATCCAAACTGGAGGATAACATCAAGCAGATCAAAAGTAGATTAGAGGAATCCTACCACCCCACCTGGATTACTGGATAAAAGAACTGCATGTTTATACAGCAGTTTAATTTTTCTTTCATTCATAATGACAATACTTCTCCAGCCTGTGTTAGTAAAATTAAGATATTTCACAAAATATTTTTTTGAAATGGAGTTTTCTTTTTATCTGCACTTGTAATCAAATAACATAAGATGAAACACTTCACATTTCTGCTAACAAATCTTCTATTTATATGTCATATATGTTACTGGGTAGTTGTTTCAACTGCCCCTACTTCATCATCTTGGACAATTTGAGATTCCCTATTGTTCTAATACATCCAAATGAGCTGCAAAGACTGTGGCAAATTAAGATCTTTATTTGGGAAAGTAGCTGGAGTATTAGAAGTGTCTTCTAGGGCACTTCAAATGTCATGAAACACAAAAATTTAGGCAAGTAGGTAAGTCTGCGAAAATATTTGACCTTAGGTTAACTTTTTTTTTTTTCCTCAAGACTCCAAATAGAGTCCGTGTGAGGTTTTTTAGGGACAAATTCAGAAGGAGATTAATCAATCCTAACATAGTATTTTTCCTCCACTGTTTTTAAAAGAAGCTTAAAGACCAGGTCTTCTTAGCTCTTAGAAGCTTAAAGACCACCTCTCTATGGTAAGCCTTTTAGTAAGAGAGTCTACTATTTGTATTCCTCACCAGAGTCCAACAGTGGCATCAGAATACTGAAATATATGACAGTGAAAGGTGATCAGATATTTCTAATGTTTCCTTTATCGACTTCTGCAAGAATAAAATATTCTTAATGGGTAAATGCATGTTCTGTGAATAAGTGCAAGATAAAAATTCATCTAGAAACATGGTAAATAAGACTTCCAAAATGATAAGGATAGTGTCAGCTTTTGGTTTGGCCAGAAATTTTTGGGGTGTACAGATATCTGTGAAAAAAAAAAAAAAAACACCTTAACCTTTTCAAACTGTCTTATTCTCTCAGTTTAGAATTCAAGTGTCAGCATCAGAAAATGAGAACCAAGTGGTTTCTATACCTGCATATGCTGGGGTTTAGTCTTGGTAGGCAGCTAAGCACCACATGGCTTTTCATCATTTTCTCACAGTGGAATGAAGGAGAGAATGGGGAGAGTAAAAGTAAGAGCACTTGTGGGTTGAGATAAAACCATTTAACAGTTAAAGCAAAAGATGCATGACTAAGAAAGCAAGACAAGGAATTAATTCACTGCTTCCCACTAGCAGGCAGGTGTTCAGCCACCTCCAGGAATGCAGGTTACACCGCCATGTGTAGCTGTTACTTGGGAAAACAAATACCATCACTCTGAGTGACACCTTCCTACTTCTTCCCCCTTCCAGCTGTTATTGTAGACCAAAATGCCATGACATGGAAAGATATAGATATTCTCTTGGCTAGTTGAGATTTTCTGGCCCCACTGTGTCCCCTCCCAGTATCTTGTGCACCCCCAGCCTACTCACTGGTGGGATGAAAAGCAGAAAAGGCGTTGATGCTGTGTAAACACTGCTCAGCAACAGACAAAACATAAGTGTGTTACTCTTTTTTGTCACAAATCCAAAAGCACAGCACCATACAAGATACCATTAAGAAAATTATCTCAGCCAAAACAATTTCAAAGAAGCTTTAAATGAACTTCATTATAACTATTAGGCTATTGTTTACAGCAGTGGAACAACATCATCATTTTGGTCTAGATGTGGCTTGGCCTGTGAATTAATTCTTGAATCAGCCTTATTTCCAGGCAGAATAGGGATTTCAACCTCAGCTGCTGGGGCATATAACAAAGATGTCTGAGCTATGAGAAAGTGATGAAGCAGTTTTAAGTGCAATGGTCAGCAAATCTAAGTCCATTTATTTTGCACTTCGCAGCTTTATTACTGCTTGATAACATACATTTTGAGAAAGATGTTGTTGTGTTCCACTGTGGGGAGCTCTAAGGAGTACTTTTAAAATTAGATGGTAAGGAATGAAATCAAGTCAAAAGAGACAACCTTATATCTCAGAACCCTTCACTGGTAAAAAAAAAAAAAAAAAAAAAAAAAAAAAAAAAAAAAATCAGAAAAAAAATTAGTTACCCTATTAAAGATGGCTAGAAAAGAGAGAATAAGAGGAAGGAAAATGGAAAAGGGATGAATGGAGAAAGAGAGAGGAAAGACAGAGAGAGAAAAAGCAGGCATTACCACCAAGAGGACCAAGGAGCGGCATCAGGAGGTTGGGCTACACTCTGCTTGCTGCTGAGCCTGCACACTCTCTGAGAAGCATGGCTCCACAGACACAGCTGCTACAGTGATGGGAGGCCAGACACGCAGTGAGTGGGCCTTCGGACAGGAGGTCCAGATCTCTGAACAGGGTCACAGTGAGGATCGCAGTGGCAGGCTGGCTTGGACACAGGCGGATCAGGCAGAAGGTACAGAGCCCTGGATAGGATCTCAGAGGGGACCACAGCAGAGGGCTGGATCGGAGCGGCAGGGTGGCAGTCAGAGACACAGGGAGAGCAGACAGGTGTAAGCAAGTGCCAGTGGGGGTGGGTGAGTCAAAAAGCAGGCTGGAGCAAAAGGAACGAAAAATGGGCTAGGGTTAGGTCAAAGTAGCAAGCGAGAGAGCGAGCCCTGACGATCATGATGCAGTTAGTTTTCATACCCCCTGGCCCCTCCCAAATTCTGCCTTCTGGAAGGAGACTATTGGCCCATTCCAGCTTTCCTCTGCAGTCCATTGATGGAGACTTTTGCCATCTGATTGGAGAAGGTCTCTGGAGGGTACAGCGGCTGCTTGTGACTGCCTGTACCATGTGAAGTGTTGCCAGGAAAAGTCTTCCCAGAGAAAGGCTTTCCCCCATCTTCCAGTTGCTTCCTGCATATGGCATATGTGCCTGCTTCCTCCACACACCACTGACAATCAGTGCTAAGACAAATCAATACAAAACTCTACTTTTTTTCAATTGCATTTTATTTTATATCTCCCTTCCAGATGGTTTCTTACAATTTCTTCTCTGTTTACAAGATTTCATTTGCATTCATGAAAGGAAAAAACTTCATTTCATGAAAAGAAATGAAATCTTGAGATTTCAGTGAGGATCAATTTGGAAGCTATTGGCCCACTTCCTTGCACTTCATGTCATCCCATCCCACTTTATTGTTTACCATCCACTACAGATTTTTTTTTTTTTTTTTTTTCATTTCTTTAACCATTTCATTTCATTATTTTCTTTTCCTGTTGTTTCATTTGAATTCATTCCCCAATTTGGGAATTTCTATAAGTATAATTTTGGCAAGGTTTTATCAAGTTCACTTGAAAACAAGAACAGACCACAGCCCAAAGAATGCTCTCCTAAAATTTTTCTTCTTGACAATACCCATGTTCTGGAAAACTCAGTAAAAACCTGCTTTTACTGCTCAGTGTTCTGTAAGGCATATGATTCATGTAAAGCTAGAAATAACCACAGTCTAGTGTTCTAAGGATGCTGAAACCACATACGATTTGACAAAAGGGGAATGGCACAGTACCAGAATTGCTCCCTAACAGCTTTCTACTTGCCACTACCCCTCTGCAAGGAATCTCAGACCTAGACAAGAAAAAGTAGCTTTAATTTATCCACCAAGAGTTAGGGGTAGACTTAAGGATAGGCTTGAGGAAAACACAAAGAACAGAGACCCAGGAACATTAAAAGTACAAAACACATGCCAAGGAGAATGCAGCACAGTGCCATAAATGTTCTGTCCAAACTTTCCTTCTTGACACCAGCCAAACCCTAATTATAAGCATAACCCTAACCCTAGGTGGAGATAGAGCAGAAAAAGCCTCATGGGGGTTACGCTGTTGTCAAGGAGGAAAGCATGGAAGGAGCAATGTTTGGGCAGTGTTGCACTGGCCTTGGCAGGCCTTTTGCAGCTGCAATGTCCCTGGAGCTCTGGGCCATGCGGTTTTCTGAACCCTAACCCTAAGCGTAACCCAAACCCAAGGCGGAACAGAATATGCCACATCACATGGGGGTGAGGCTAGTGCCAAGGAGAAAGCTGTGGAGGGAGCAATGTTGGGGCAGCAATGTGCTGCAGCAACTGCAGCTTTTGTAGCTGCAGCGTCCTTGGAGCTCAGGGTTTTGTGGTTTCCTGAACCCTAACCCTGAGTGTAACCCTAACGCAAAACCTAACCTAGGGTTAGGCTTAGGGTTTACAGTTAGAGTTAAGGTTAGCATCAATGTTAGCATTAGTGTTTGGAGCTGGAGCTCCAGCCCTAGGTGGAGGAAAAGTCTCATGGGTTAGTTGCTGGTGCCAAAGAGAAAATTGTGGAGCGAGCCATTTTGGGGCAGCTCTGCACTGGCCTTGGAAGGCCTTTTGCAGCTGCAGTGTCCTTGGATCTCTGAGCGTTTTGTTTTTCTGAACCATAACTCTAGAATTTTGTCTTTTTCAAATATTTAAATTTTAAATTTTAGAATTTTACAATAATGATGCATAGTCTTATACTCTTAAGAGAAAGTACTTTTACCATTTTTATAATACAACTTATAATGTATACAAATTTTTTTCTGATCTGTAAGACATGTGTTTTTCTTTTTTCTAAAGCCATGTTAATGTTTCAATTTTATTAGAGTAGACTTGATTTGTGATTTACACTCTATTTATTAAATTGTCCCAACATTCATATTTCAACATCATGTGTTTGTCTCATATGGAAATGTGAGTTCTTAGATTTATTGTATCATAGAATAGACATTGAAGCTGTAATGGAGAATATTTCTCCAAGGAAACCTTTTATTCATGGGTAAATTTTATTTCAAAATCATAATGGTAAAGATAGCTAATTTTATTCCATGTATTCAATGATTTCTCACAATTAACTACCAGAAGCAAAGTGTGTGGGTCTATGAATTACTTTTAACAAGATACCAATTCAGAAGCTGTAGATTCATCCCATTAGTAAGAATACATAAGTACTTTCCTCTTTAGTAATTAATTAAAAAGCACATGCTGAACAAATTACTTAATTCCTAAGGAACTAAAACTTGGCAAAAACATCTGCTTTTCTTTTTTTTTTTAAGTCAGAAAAAAAATAAAGGAATAAAAAGCATTTTTACATGGTCTTATTTAGTCTCAGAAAATAAAGGAGAATTTATACTTTCTGACATCAATAAGTAATTTGTCTTGCCATAATAATAATAATATAGAGGTTTGGACATTTGACCACTTTCACGACCCGATCAAAAATGGATTAAAAAAAAAAAAATTCATAACTTAAAATGTTTGATATCTTCTCCTTTTTTCCCCCCACAGTTTTTCATGTTTTTATTCAGAGGAAACTGACCAGAAAATTCTGGATTTTTTTGTCCTAGAGAGAGATGCATTAGATAGACTGATACTGTGAAATACCACCTCAAAGGTTACAATTTGAGATCAGTGCATCCACCTCAGGAATGAATTATGTGCTTGGATTTTTTAATGTTACATTTCTTCTTCAGGATTCTACCCAAAATTCTTTAGGATTTTTTTGGTTTTGTTTTTTCCTCATTGAAGGTAAAACTCCTCATGTTTGCTAAACTCCTGATGGTTTAGATTAGGTTTTTGGTTGGTTGGTTGGTTGGTTTTTTGTTTGTTTGTTTGTTTGTTTGTTTGTTTTTTGGTTTGGTTTGGTTTTTTTTTAATAGACTGTTATGAATGGATGTAGGGTTTAGATAATTCCCTGCCTTTTTCCCAGTCCACCAGCAGCAGACAGTAGCTTTACTGAGGTGGCCAGCACCCCAAAACCCACTCTCATTCACAAGTTCTTTAATAATGGCTGGTTGCATCTATTATAGCCTGAATTATTTATTTAATAGATGCAAAACTAACAGCCATAAGACTTAAAACAAACTATACACTACACAGGAATAAGAATGAAAGGAACTACTAGTAGGTGTACACAGCATGGTATTAAAGGTACCATTAATTCTACAGATAGTGAAGAATTATATAAGTTGGAATTCAATATATCTTACCATCCAGTTGTTGGTGGGGCACACATCAAGATCCTTTCCCTCAATTCCCAGGAAAGTAACCCCGGAATCTGCATCCAAACTCAGGGTGAAGTCCTGAACACTTGTCAGGGTATGTGTGTGTAGGAGACTTCTGCCTCTGTGATAATCCATGTGTCTTCTATAGTCTTTGTAAAACATTGTCTCTCAGTCAGAAGTATTTATTTTATCTCTTTCCACATCTGGTCTCCAGATTAAGATCTTAGCTGGGGCCTGAGACCTTTTGGCGCCAGAGATGACCCCTTATGTCAGGGATCAAAGACGGGTCTGAGGCCTGACATATTTGGCCTGCAGTTGTGCACGCCGACAAGGTAAAGTAGAAGAAGGACTTACTGTTAGCTAGGACTAACCTTCTGATATGAAATTATGTATTGGTCACCTGGTGGGATTCATCCTGTGAAAAGGGAGCAATATAAAATAAAGCCGTTTTTGGCACGGAGGTGTGATCATGGGCCGTTGTGACCTCATCTCATGCGTTGGCCCCATGTGGCATGATGTGAAACTGGCCACTCCTGAGGAGGAGATATAAGCTGTGGCCCTGGGGTGGAGGAGAGAGAATGATATACTGCACGCTGTTGTCATCCAGGGGACTCCCTGAAGGTGCGCTGTCCTCCTGCCCCTCCTGCCGCTCAGGAGCCACGCTCTATCTCCTCCTCCTGCCCAGCAACTTCTCCAACATCCAGGGGTCAGAATGTATTTAATGACTAGCATGGCAATTAAAATTGGTTTGCTTTGCTATTCTGACTACGTACTAAGATTTTTGTGTACAGGCCTCCTCCCAAACACATAGCCACTCTTCCTGGGTCTTTCTTATGCATCAGCTATCTGTGATGGGGGGGGTGGTACATGTCCTGCCACATAGATAAGGAAGTTTTTCACATGTATTGCAAAAAATTATTGTTAGAATGTTTTATATTACAAGTTACAAAAAGAAAAGTGATGAAAAACTACTAGTTTTTTTCATGAATGGTGATTTTGTTCTTAATATCTATTTAATGTTCCAGACCAATAAATTTGGTTTTCAAAAAAAAAAAAATTTTACATTGCAGAAGCCTCAGTCTTAACACTACAATGCAGTTTATTAGCTTCTCTAATAAAGGGGAAAGAAGACATCACTGTAACTACAAGCTGTATCAGACATCTTTATTTAGGATCTGAGCCCTTAATTTTGATCTTTGAAAAATATTTGAATATTCTGTACTGTGCCAGCCAGTATTATAAGTCAATAATATATCAAGATCCTGAAGTGATTTGTAGGAAACAACATAAGGGAAATACAAAAATATCAATAAAAACAAATTCTACATCTGAATTATCATGAAGTTTCAGCTAACTAAAAATTAATCATTTAAGCCTTTTCCTTAAAAGGAGCAAAAGGGAACTTCCTTGGGAACCTGAGGATGAAAGCAGAAAAACAAAAAAAATGAAATTAAAAAGACTACTTGCTACAAGACCAAAGCGTGTTTGTTGTATTTAATAGAAACATGAATTAGAGAAAGAAGTATAGTAAGTAGGCATGAATATATGCTTTATAAAGATTGGTAGAAAAACTGGTGATAGAAGAATAGACAATAAAACTCAGAATATATGAGGGATTCTTATATCATGAGTTTGTGTCAAGCAATATCTCTTTGCTCCTTCTGCTGGATGAAAAATTTTGAGAAGCTATAAAATTGTTTTACTATTATCATGTTTAAAATTTGCTTCCTTTGTTGATTTTGTGTAACTGATTGGCTAGATTTTTATCACGTAGCTTTACTACAGCTTTATTGTTATACCTTACACAGTACTCATTGCAATCAAATTTAGTTTCTCTCATTACACCTGTGAGGTTGATATGAAAAGGATAAAGCATTTTAAAAGACCTTAAGAGATTAGGCTAAGCAGAACATTTAATATTATACATTAGCTATGAAATACAACAACATTTCTTCCATCTCTAAAAGCATTTTATTGTGTAGTGTTTAGTTTTAATGATAAAAATAAGTGCCATTGAGATGGAGTTAAACATGCATTTCTGAAGTTCCCAGTGTGAGAATAGAAACAGACAAGAAACATTTTACCTTTGTAGATATTACTCTAACACTATGTATATTTTCAAAGTAATAGATAAGCTTTTTTAATTTCAGTTTGTCATCAGAAAAAAAGATTAAGGTATGACAAAAAAGGGTATTTATGAGAAAAAAAACCCACAACAGTAATAGTCCACTCATACTTTTTTCCTTCCCTTGTGTCTTTGTTAATGACAAACATCATGAATTCCCTGTGTTCCTCTATCACGTTTGTTAAAAGTCATGTTAAAAATACCCTTTCCGTTCCTTCTGCTTTCTACATTTACCTGTATGCTAATTACCAAGAACTATAGTTAAAAATAAATGTTGCATGATTGCATCTTTTTTTTTCCCCAGGATATAAAACACCTTCAAATGAGCAAGTTATCTTGTAGTCCACAGATATTCATAAGAAAGTAAAAGTAATATTTTATTAGAAGTTATTAGTTCAATATACCAAACAGGATTTACATCAAACTTGTCTGGGGAAAAAAGCCAAAAGCCAACCAACCAACCAACCAACCAGCAAACAAAAAATTTCAACATTTTCACTCTCAGGCAACAGTAGAAGTTTTATATTTGCAAAACTCAAACTTGTCTGGCGATGTCTAGGAAAGTTAAATGCATACATCTATATTTTGAAGTTAACATAGCTCTGGGCTAATGTTATGTAACACTGCTTACTGGCATAAGACAGTTCTCTTAACATGGTTGGCTGATTTTTTTTTCATTCCACTGAGTTTCTGTAAACTTCCCATGAATCCTTAAAATCTGTTGCTTAAGTTAACTGCTTTAGAGATGACATTTTTCTATTTCTTTACATGACAATTCAAATATTATCTATGAAAAATTCACCATACACTTCAAAATGTGAAAATGTTTAGAATAATTTCTAGATAAATCATAGAAAAGTCATGACAGTAAAACTTTTAAAATCCAGTGTGTCTAGAGGCAAAATCCTTATTTTTCAGTTCTTTGTTTTTAGTTTTATTTAGGGAAAAACTACCTATAAGGCCAAATCCTTGTTTCAGAGAATTTTCTTGTGCCAGTTCTTTTTACATTCACACGTGGAACAATAGTACTTGAAATATTGTCTTAGGTTTTAAGGAATGTAGGGAGACAATTCAGCAACATGGACATAGGGTTTATACAGGTATGTTTAAAATCTCTAGATACATAGCAAAAGTATAGAATCACAGCAAATTAAAACCAGTCATAGAATATATTTCAGTTTCTCCCAGCTCCACTCCAAGAAATAAATATCTGAATAATTTGAAGTGCACAAAAGGCAAATTCCATTAGAAAATGAGAGAAAAAGATTGGAGCATGAGAACTTCTGAAGAATTTCTAATGGTATGTGTCTGGCTGTGGATTGATGAGAATTATCACTACATTTAATGATGTTCAAGTATCCATGATCCAACACTTTTGCTTACACGCGTGTATGCACACTGGACCTCCTCAAAAGACTGGAAGTCCAAATATAGGCATCAGGACAGGTGATGGAGAGGGGAACCCAGTCCCATAATGAATGTGTGTTTGTACCACGTGGCCGTGGCGCAATTGTTTGTAAGGGTAACATAAAGGAACTGTTGCCTAGCTACTTTCTCCTGCTTCTTGGTCAGTGTGCCCGTTGAGATGTTTGCAAAACTCCCAGATCTACTCAGCCTGTGTACCTGTGGTATGGGATGCCAAAGCAGGGAAGAGACAGGAATGCTGATCTGAAAAATTCAATTCAGTCCATTAGTGGAGATCTAAAGACTGAGCCTCATATTTCATGAGGTTTTTCAGAGAGTTTGTCTTGTCTCTGCCTTTATCTTCCAACTCAAACAATTGCTGCAAACACATTAATGGAGATTGCTCTTTTTACCTCTATTCAATCTCATTTCAAACAGAGTAGGTTACCTTTATATGGTCTAATACTGCTTGTGATAATAATTTTTAGAGCTTGTGGTGGAAAAATAAATAGATAAATGAGTACATTCCAATTTTTTATTTCATTCTTACATACCTCATTTAGACAAAAGAAAAAAAAAAAAGCTGTCAAGAAACAATCAAAAATGAAGGGTGTTACTGGGTATGAAATCTCATTTTAAAATTCTGTTTCTAATGTCTCTATAGATCTTTGTGGCTTTGTTCCTCCATTCTGAAAGTTCTTTGTTCACTTTATTAAAAGGTAAAAAATAGCGCTACTCGAGCTTTGTGACTTAAGAGTTTTGTCTTATCAACAGACAACAGAAGGAATATTTGGAACATGCTAGTACTATTCATTAGAAATTTCCTGTGTTCTTCTCAGTAATGGTATATATATGTGTATTTTTTTTCCTCTATGGTCTTGAAAAAAATACTTTAATGCTTTCATTTTCAGTTCTTTATGAGAATATGACATAATAAATCAATATGTAATTTGAAGAAGAAAGAATTTAATTTTATTTACTCATTTGCATTTTCTATAGCAAATGGAGATCTTTTAAAGAAAGTTAAAATCCTGACCTTCTTCTATGTGTGAACTTCTGAACATTAAATTTTCTTAAACATTTGCAGTGATACATAAAATATAAATATCTTTGGATTTGTTTTAGGAACCAATTCCCTTGCCTCTGAACTACATTTTCCTGGTACACATGAAATTTCAATTATATTGACAATTAAGAATGCAAATAAAAAAAATGTTCTATGCAATAAAATTCAGATTAAAATTTACTTACATGAAAAGCAAAGTGTCAAGATGATGTTAATGTTAATATGGAATCTTCATACTTTAAAAACCCTATGGAATTTACTGAATACAGCTTGTGATCAATAGGAACATTCTGATAAGTAGATCCGTGATTTTATCTACTAACTTTTGCAGTATATGAACTTAACCTGATAGAAGTTGAGTTTCAACAAAATATTCCAGGTAATTGAATATCCAGTTTTCTTTGGGCTCAGATGAAGTTATCAGAATTATATAAGTGAGATAATCAGAACTTAGCCATATCAGGTCGAGGGAGACAAGGGGTTAGAGATAGATGATTATGCAGAAGTAAACTTTTAACACAGGTAGATTTCCATGTGTAGAAGAATTGAAAAAAAAGTTAGAAAAGCAAAGCAAAGCAATAACAATTAAAAAAAAAAAAAAAAAAAAAAAAAAAAAAAATTAGAACTAAACAAGCTGAAATAACTGGGATATATTCTCAAGATTGGAACAAGATCCATAAAGTGATATAATCAGGAAATAAGGAAGTTATCCAGAGGCCAGCAAAGAAAGAGAGAGAAGAGATACCTTTTCTTCTTTTTTTTTTTTTTTTTGTTTTTTTTTTTTTTTTTTTTTTTTTTTTTTTTTTTTGAGGTGAGGGGAAGGGAGGGAAGTCTGTTGGGATGAACTTTGCATAACAACTAATACGTGTTGTCTTCAGTGTCTATGTAACAGTGTTAAAGACAATATACAGATGTTGTTAATCTGTCTTTTCCATTATTGTCTTTTCATTTTGGTGCTCTCTTGCAACTAGTGTGACAATGCTGAAGTATACATATATACATGTTAAGTTAGCCATAGAATATCTAAGACTATGAGGTACATACTGGAAAGAAGTCAACCATACACACAAACAGAAAAGGCTGTGAACCTACCCCACTTCTCCAACTGATCCTGACTATATTTTGCGTTCTTCATTGTTGCATTTTTTCTAGATTTTTTTTTTCCCCTGCATTGTGTCAAGTGCAATTAAAGGGCTGGAGTTTTACTGTCTTAGATGATTTTCACTCGAAATTTCAGGAAGTAAAGTACTTTGAAGTACATGGGATCAAAGTGTCATCCCTGAAGCAGCCCATTAAAAGATCCTCATAGGTTAACAAATCTCCCAAGCACATCACTTATGGGATTGTTTTCATTTAAACTCAGTAAAATCACTGTGACACAGAATTATTAATTCTGGTAAAATAATCCATATAGTCCTAAATCTAATGTTTGTATACTTACATGTATAAACTATGCTACCATTTCATCATATCCCCAATTTAATATACTTAATTTGAGAGAACATTGACATCAAGGTCACACATTCACTTCTGTTAGGTATATTTGATGCTATCTGAAGTGCAAGCAATGGAAATTAAGTTTACACATTTAAATTAGCAACAAATTGAAGCTAATCAAAATTAATTATTCTATATGGTGTATTTTTTTGCTGTTATGATAGAAAAATTCCATCCTTTTTAAACTTCCCTGTACTTCACTTTTAGTTTTTTGTCTTATGCATTAACAAATAACAGACACCTTAGATATATTCCTGAACAAAGAATACTGTTCTCTTGGTAGTTTTGCTTCCAAATAGATTTTTAATAAGTATTCACACTTTTAAATTATTTTTGATGTGAGAGATCCTATTGGAATTTGTTTATTTCCATAACCAGATTTTAAAACTAGAAGTAACTGAACTTCCAAAAATAAAACATTTGAATTAATACTAATAGTTCTAAATTAATTATCTTTATTGAGTTTTTCATGTTAAAGCTGGAATTTAAATTGATATAAATTCATAATAGATGAATATTGCATCATATTTCTTTATTGTTGTTTAACTACACTTTTTTTTTTACCCCAATCTTATTTCTACTACTAACTGACAAGAGAATCAGAAGTTAATGTCCAGATCTATATTGTATATTTGACTATAAGTCAAATGAAAGGGAAATAAATGTATATGCAAATGAAGAGTCACATCAAGCTAGATGTGTCTCTGCCAAATTCCAGAATGATTGCAGCCTCCACAAGAGGCAACAAGAAGAAGAACACAGTTGAGACTTGACAAAAAAACCCCACAAACACTTCAGAATCTGTCAGGGAAGTGCCATCAGTACAGCTGCTAAGCTTCAGTCATCCATCGAATCAATGCATCCTTCAGGCTCACTGACCGACACTGAAATGCATTTCTCTGTTCATCAGGCTGACAGAGTCAAGATGATGATGTGTGTTTTTCAGCTATACTACCAAGTACCGTGAGGCAGTAGGATATAACTGTCTCTGCAGTTAAATTGTTAGTGTGGTTCCTGGGACAACTTTAGTCCTGCACAATTTATTGTCTTCTATAATACCCAGGTACAATGGAGCAGTTTGCAGAGACCAGAAGCCAAAATCCACACCACAGCTATTCTGTCCCAAAGGAGAATACATTAACTGCGCAGTTACAGCTAAGCCTTATAATTCAGCATCTGAGTCAGAGCAATGTCCCTAGCATCATCTAGCTTATTAGTATCAAAACAAACAAGAATTTCAAAAAGATATTATCTAGAATAAAATCTACAAACTAGTAAAGAGTCACGAAAGGAACTAAATTCCTTAAGATGTGCTGCATAACCTTTTTGGAGAGCCCTTTTTATAAAATTTTGTGCTTTCTGTTTCTTCTTTGTTAGTATATTTCTGCAAGGTGGAGTTAAAACACTGTTCAGGCATCAGCTTGATAGTTGTGATGTCCCTATTTTTAACATTTTTATGAAAGTCACATTGATATAAAGGAATCAGTGGTTACTACTTCATCTTTTTCTGTGCTGACCTCTTTGAAACAGCAAATAAAACAAGAACTGCTTTTAGTTATCTCCTTCTGATGATGTGATGTTACTGCTTCATAGTTATGATACACCTCCAGAGTTAATAGTCTATCCATAACTGGAGATAGGTCTCCTTTTTTTGGGGGGGGGGAGGAGGGGGGGGTGCGCTAGCAATATGTTTCCTGGATTATTGGTAAAATAATTAACTGGAATAAAGTTTTCTTCTTTTTGAAGTGTCATATTCTCTTTCTAACTGCAGCATGATAATATTCAAAATATCAAAGAAATACCAAAAATAATGTTGGAAAAACATTTGAAAATCAATCCCATGCTATTTTAGACTTCACAAAACTTCACTATTATGTTTAATGTATTTCACAGTGACATTCTTTTAGCAATACATTTAAGTTCAGAAACACTTTAACAGTCTCAACAGCATCCTAGAATACATATAGATGTATGTGGGGATAGCCGGAGAGCTCAAAAATGGGAATCAGCTATCATTAATAAATTAAAACACTGAAGTTATAGGACCTCACTAATCACCCAGCTCCAAATTATGAACTCATTATTGTTCAGGAGACTAAAGTTTTAAATAGTTATATTCATTTAGCTGCAAGTAAGAGATTTTTCTTTCAGCTGTACCAACAATTCTACTTTCTTCATAAGCCTCATATAGAGGTTGTGATATTGAAACACTTCTACATTGTGTCATGACATGATAATTGAGGGCTATTTATATATATATATATAATAAAACCCCCAAAACTCCAGAACAGGGGATTAGTATACTTCTGCCTGCCTTTCCCATTCCTCCACAACTCAAAAAGTAATACAGGAAGTGGAATAAAAAATTGCTGAAGATGACAGAAATATAGAAGCCACAGATAATCAGGCATTTGTTGGTTACGTTAAGAAATTCACATTGAAATATGAAAGGGTATTTTCCAGAAAATATCTATATTTTTTTTAACAGAGCTTTAGAAGTCTAATACAGTATCCTTTCTTTCCCACTTGTCACACATAAGTTACATGTTCAACTCAGAATAGTCAAATGGTGAGGAGAGGACAGAGTTGCAAAGGCAAGTCATGATTTTGAAAAGGAATGTATGATCAGTCATGATAAAAACAGCAGAGTTCAAGTGTGGAGCAAAGACCCTGAGATTTGACATGGAGAGGTCATTGTAGGCCTTGATGTTAGCATGTCCTTAGTGCACAATAAAAGCCAAATTAGAGAGTAATGCTGGATTGAGAGGAAAGGAACTTGAGGCAATTGCTATAATCTATAAGTTCAAGGAGTTCACCGATCAAGGGAAAAAGTGGTACAGAAAAGAAAGAGGGAATGGAAGGGTTGACTTTCAGAAGCTGCTGGATATTACAGTATGATTATATTGTTAGGAGAAGAAACAGGAGAAAGGACAGCAGGGCTTGAGAAGTCATAGTGTTGAAGTGGGAAGAAATGGAGTCGCAGACAGGAGCAAGGGCCAAAAGATGGAAGGAGGATGTAAGCGGAGAGGTTACGTTGGATCTTGTATCTTTGCCAGAAACTACAGAGGTAATAGATAAAAGAAAGAATCAATTCTTTTATCTGCCATAACAAAAACTGTCCCACCTCCTCGTTTAGACTGCATGCTAGCCAAGACTAAACATCAAAAAGAATGGCATTTGATTCACATCCTGTTATTAGCTAGACTCTATGCAAATGTTATAATATGATAAAAATAAGCTAAATCTTGTAAAAAGAAAAGAAAAGAAAAGAAAAGAAAAGAAAAAAAAAAAAAAGAAAAAAAAAAAAAAAAAAAAAAAAAAAGCCCATAATCCAAAGCAGACCCATCTTTTCTGTAGTATTTGAATGAATCCATTTATGTTGGGAGATGGAAGTCGAGAAAAAAAGACCAACAAAGAAGGCAAAACCCCTAAGATTTCCATTCTAAATTAAGAAATTATGTCATGATATTACGAATGCTACAATGTTTCATCAAGAGTAGATTAATTTTCAGGTGTATGTACAATGTAACAATATAGTTACATAAAAGCTCATTTCTTGAGGTAAATTCTTGTAAATAATATATTTCACTGATTCCTGTCAAAAGGTAGTATCATATGGGGAAATTAATGGTTAAAGCCAACAGTTACAGCAATTCAAGTACAGTGTGAATATTGATTCTGAAGAGTGTTAGCTGGGGGAATAGTCCCAAAGAGTTCTAGATATTCAAGTGCTAGTTCTTTCTCATTCAAAATAGCACAGCATTTCTCAAGCTAAATAGTGTGATCAAAACCTTAGAGTCTCTGAAATACACAAAAGCTCACAGAATTTAAAGTAGTGTATACCCCATTCTGACACAAATCTGTATTATGGGAATATTATAAGAAATTAAATTTCTTTTTAGCACAGTGTGTACACTTATAATGATAATGAATTTTATGGTAACCATCAGAAAGTATTTCTAAAGACTTTATTGTTTTCTCTTCCTCACCAGAGTGTAGTTTATTGTGAACTCTAACATTTTTGTAAATTATTTGACAGAAATAAATGCCCTAGCAGATATTAAATAGTTTCATGGAAATATGAAAGTTTTGCATTAAACAGAAATGTGGAAGAAATTAGAATAATACAGAATCACGTTAAGTCATACTTTATTAGATGATGGTGTAAATATTTGCATCTGCAGTGATCGAATGTAGCATTAGAATACTTGTGTTATCTATTTGATTTCTTTAGCCTATGGAGATTTTGCTGCAGCAGTTCTGTTACATACTGATCTCAATTTACACAATAAATAGATAACTACTTCCAGTATTCTCTCACTGAAGCAGCAATACCACTCCTTACAATAACTTCACATTTACCAGGCCTATAGCACAGAATGATAAATGTTGCATTTTGCAATATTGAAGATGACAAATCACTAGTCTGTGGAAAGTAATGTTTAAATAACACATTTTGTAAAGAATGGTGCTAGTGCATAACCATGTGCATGCATCAAAATAAGTGCAACAAATAAATTTAGTTTGGTGTTAGTTGTGGAGTGATATATATACATTTTCTCAATTTTTAAAATAAATATAATTAAATCATTGCTGTCAGGATCTTCTTTCATATCTCTCTTTACAGTTAATCTTGAGGGTAGGAGGAGATAGACTTGAAAGAAGTGTTAGAATCCAAACTTCAGGGTACCAAAGCTCTTCTGATGAATTGCGTGCCTTGTCACTTGAAAAAAGGCCAAATTTTTCAAAAAGAGACAATGTAAATCAATCCATGTCAGATTTTCAGAGAAGACAGAACAAATGAAGAGCAAGACAATTGTTTTCTCCACACTTTTCTCTGAGGCACAGTAAGCTTTGTAAACATGACTGCAAAAATCCTCTGTAATTGAACTTCCCCAGGTGTGCTGTGCTTCCCTATGTGCAGTAGAAACTGATGTGGTGCATTAAAAAATCATATGCTTGATTATCTATTACACACTTTCAATGAGAAACATCCCCATACAAAGCTATGGCTTCAGGAACATTGATGAATGAGGAATGTGAGGTAAACTTTTGATCTCACTAGTGAAGTTTTAAAGCAACCCATTTGGGAATACTACAATTGTAATAAATCAATACTTCTGGCAACCTGCTGATTCCTCTTGAAGTGGATGATTAACAGAGGAACATTAATGAATGCAGGTGTTTTCTGGAATAGAAGTTCTCTTTCAAAGGTGACTGGTTTTTTGGAAACATCCTACATTTGTCTGAAAGCCAGGATTAGGATCAAAGCTGGCATAGGCTTCAGATTTCCTATTTCTGGTATCACCATGACAATTGAAAGAATAGACCTCTACCACAAAAGCTTTGTGGACAAGAGAACTTAAGTTAAATTTCTGCTGGCCCAAATTAAAAAAAAAAAAAAAAAAAAAAAAAAAAAATAAAATAAAATTGTCATATCATTCATTTCCAAAGAAAATTAAGGTCTTCATACTGACAGTATTAGCCTAACAATAGACTTGCTTCTTAGTGTCTTTCACATTTTTTTAAGTGATAAGAAAAAAAACCCACTCTCTTGCATCAACAATTCATATGTTTAAACCACTGCTCTAAAGTTAACAACAAAAACCTCGGCTTTGACTCACAGGGCTCACGTTGCCTTATGCTTTTTTGTCCTGCTGAACATGCTCTGTATTCTCCTCTGAGCCATCTGAGATTAAGCTCTATCATTCCTCAAACACAGGGCCTACATGAGGTGAATAGAATGAAACAATTCACTGTCATAACTTCAGATTGCTAAGAGAATCTTGTCCCTTTTTTTTTTAATAATATTCTTTCTGAGGTTAGTCATAACCACACATTCTGGCTTGCATCAGAAACAGTGTGGCTACCAGACCTAGGGAAGGGAATCTTCCCCTGTACTTGGTAGGTCCCACCTCAAGCACTGTATTCAGTTCTGGGCCACTAAATTCAGGAAGCACATTGAGGTACTGGAGCATGTCTAGAGAAGTGCAGAGAGTCCAGAGCACATGGCCTATGAGGAGCAGCTGAAGGAGCTGGGGTTGTTTAGCCTGGAGAAAAGGAGGTTCGGTGGGAGCCTTTTTGCTTTCTGCAACAGTCTGAAACAGGTTGAAGCCAGGTGGAGTTTGACTTCTTCACTTAGGCAACAAGCCTAAGAGGACATGGTCTAAATCTGTGCCAGGAGAGGTTTAGCTTGGACATTAGGAAGAATTTCTTCACAGAAAGGGTGATGAGATATTGCAATGGGCTTCCCAGGGAGGTGGTGGTGTCACTGTTCCTTGGAGGTGTTTAAGGAAAGACTGGATGCGGCACTCAGTGCCCTGGTCTGGTTCACAAGGTGGTTTTCGGTCATAGGTTGATCTCAGAAGTTTTTTTCAGCCTAATTGAGTCTGTGATTCCTTTCCAAGTTCAACCATTAGGCTCGTGTTGCTGTATAAATCCTCACAAGTGTCAGCAACAGGTCATATCTTTTCTCATGCAGGGAAGACGTCTGAAATTCCAATGAATAAAGGAATTGTTTGTTTAATCTTTAAGGAAGATCAAGAAAATTTGCAGTGACGCTCTCTTTCCACTTGGCTACAGATCCTGGGGATGGAAGTATTACATTCTAATTGTGCTAATCTAAGTAGTAAAATCTCTACTGATGTATTCTCAACAAACCATATAATGACTCAGATATCATGGGCAGTTGTGTTGTGCAACTACTAGGCTAAAATCCTCTTATGGCATAAGAAAGGGTGTCTGCAAATACTCTAGTATCCAGTTTGAGTGTCATTCCATGATAAGGGAATCATACCATGAATTCTTGTCTACTATGTGTTTTATACCGTAAAAAACGTAGGTTCTTTGCACCATTTCATTAAGTTGAGAAAACAATGACCAGAGAAATAAATAGCCTCAGAAATATCACTAAGAGTAGAAATGTGAGATAGAAAATCAAGGAGAAGGAAAGGAAATGCTAGAAGTGTATGATAACCTCGTAGCAAATTAGTTTATTTTGTCTGTAGATAATAAAATTCAAATAATGAGGGGAAAGCAAGATCAAAAGGGACAAAGGCGAAAAAAAGATTTAATTTAAATTATTTAACAACAACAACAGCAACAGCAATAATAATAATAATAACAGTTAAAGATGATAAAACCGGTTCAGGTTTTGGGCTTCTCATTACAAGACAGACATTGGCATCCAGGACTGCGTCCAGAGAACAGCAACAAAGCTGGTAAAGGGTCTGGAGTACAAGTCCAGGATCATAATTCTTTCACATTCCTAAATTTATAAGACTAATTATGAAACACTCCATTCTATTTTCCTTTCTCTGATAGTTAAGCATTCTTTCTGATGAACACTCAGTTACCTAAAGTAATGGATCTTTCATAATCTCTTCTGATGTTGAACTGTGAGCTATACGTGTAATTGAAGTTTAATAAATGGCTGACTGTCGCCTTTCACTTCCTGTCTTTCCATTATGTTGCTGAAGATGTACTTATGTCCTAAATCATGATTCAGTTCCCTACTCCCTCAATTTATTTATATGGATTATAGAATATATATATGTTTAAATAAACATGCCTCACTTCCTGAAGAAACTAGTGATAAAATATAAGTCTGCAGGCATGGAGGTTTTTCACATTTCCTTCTACTGAGATGAGGTTTAATAGCTTTGAAGACCTGTTAGGACTCCAGTAGAATACTTTTTTGTTGTGATTTTTTTTTTTTTTTTTTTTTTTTTTTTTTTTTTTTTTTTTTAGATTTTCTTTTCCCGTTTATGTTTATATACTGTTTCTAAGAAGAGTGTATCCTATCATCCCTGATAGGATGCCACTACTGTATTTAAAAAATACTTCATACTTTGCTTTAAATCTTTCTTTCAAGTAATAGTTGAACACAGACTTTTTTGCTTAATGCCACTGAGTCGTTGTCTTGTGTTGAGTTCTTGTCTGGTGTAACAATTTTGAAATTAATTGCTGTGCACAATTACATAGTCATAAATCTAATCACAGATTTGACAAGGAAACTGAAAATATTGCTGAAAATTGACTCTAGTCCCTAGTGTAGAAGTAACACTTGGTGTTTTCACTTTCTTTTTTCCCCCCAACTTTAATTTGGGAATGCTTGTGTTTGCAGAGCAGGAATAAGCAATTTGGCAACTATTAAAATTGTTTCAATTAGAAAAGATCTAAAATAAAGCTTCCTAATTTTAAGTAAAGGAAAGAAATAATATCCTTGAAAAACACCCACTGCCTTAGATTATTCAAGTTAGGCATTTCAAATAAAGATGAAATATCATGTTTCTGCAACAGACACTTTTAAGTGTATTATTTTCATGGTGAATTCTAATGAGGTATATATAAGTGAAATGAATCTCAGGCACTATTAGATAGTCTTGGAAGTATTTTGGGAATCTTGCATTAAAAACAAAACAAAACAAAACAAAAAAACAAAAAAAAAACCAAAAAAACAACAAAAAACAACAAAAAAAACCCCACAAACCAAAACCAAAACCAAACCAAACCAAAAAAACACCACCACCACCACCACCCCGCCCCCAACCACCAAAAAAACCCACCCCAAAAAACAGAGAGAATGTGTGTTTGGCCTGAAGAGTTATCTTGATCTACAAATACAATAGGCTGTCCTCCTTCACTACACTCTGGAGCATGATTAAAAGTTAATCAGAGCATGCCACAGAAGCTAAACTAGCTTTTTCTGAGACTTTTTACTCTACGCGGTCATTATAATAAAAATAAACAATGGTTTTTAAGCAGCTTTAGAATGTTCTTACCTTCTTTTGAATTTTTTTTCTTCTTATTTAATTTCCATATACCAGTTTACTCCCTTCTCTGTACTAACAAATCGTTAGCAATTAATAAATTTTTTTGTCTCTTCTAATCTGTAAAAACTAAGCCAAAGTGCGAACAAAAAATTGATTTGAATATATTGTGAATTCTTACTTATTGCTCAGCATTTGAAATGTAAAAAGGACAGATTTTAATGATTTAACTTACAATTACTTTAATCTATGAATTAACAGTTGCATACAAGTTTATTATAATGACATTATTGCTCTACTAAATGTTTGATTCTATGCAGTTAACATCTTCACATTTTTTATAACTTATATACATATAATTTTTCAAGTTTCATCTTGAATCCAAGTGAAATCTAACCAAAAAATCCTAAATGGTCCTTCTTATGGAATGTCCATCAGGGAGGGTAGGGGGAGGGTCCATCAGGGATAGTTTGGTGCACTGCATAAAATTAAACAAACAAAAAAGACAAATTTAAAAAAAAAAAAAAGGTGAGGAAAAAGATTTAATGGTTTAATTGCATGCATGTATCTGAATATATATTTTAAAATGTATCTCTAACCATTTAATATTTTTAATGGAGCAGAAATAAAAACTATCAAGTCAAATGTCTATTCTCCCCACTTAATTAAAATGTTTATCTAATTAATAAAGAGAGTGTAATAATTATGTGCAATATATGTCAAAATCATAGCTATTATTATTTATTAAGTGGAGAAGACCCATGCACTATTTATTTGTTGTACTTAATACTTCTTTGCTTTTTATTCCCAGGAGATCACCTCTGAGATCAGTTAGGCATTTGGGACTTTGTGCCTTGCATCCAAGCATGCAAAGAATAATAGGCTTGATATCACATAATGTGTTTTCCTAGTGTTCAACTGGGTGGCCAACTTGCTATTACATAGCTTACTAAAAAAACAAAACAAAACAAACAAACAAACAAACAAAAAAACCCCACCACCCATAAAGATGGGTTTGAAGTTTATTTAAAGCATTCATAGTATGCTGAAAAATACAGTGATTATTACAGGGGAAAAAAAAAGAGTCTTCCTTACAAATACTGGTGTGTTATTTAGAAAGTATGAATAAATATTTTTTTGCGTGTGTGTTAGAAATGTATGTGTTAGTTTGAGTCAAAAAGTAAGGGATAGACTGAACCACAGAACTTTGGATGACATAGACTTTTGCTGGTTATTTTGTAGTGAGCCAAATGCCTGTTCACCACTTTAGAGACGAAGATCTTGTGTCAAAAGGACACAAATTCTATTAATTAAAAGAAAATCTGGTCCCTATCATGCAGAGAGTAGTGCATGCTTCTGGGAGTAGAATTGATTGTCATCAGCACTGGGCTTTAGCAAAAGGATTTTGAGAGATCAGAAAAGCAAAATGTTCTCCAGTTTTGTGAATAATAAGGAAACTAAGGAGTAACTATAACAGTTGTAATAACTATTTTTCTGTTATAAGTATTACAAATATTTTAAATATATAATTATCCAGTGTTTTTACTATATAGATACTAAAATATACTATAAATATATAGATATAGAAAAATAAAATTACACACAATATGTATATAATATAAAATAGGATATAATATAAAAATTATCTGTATAAACATATACAAAATAAATCCTCTAGAGAAATATCTACAGTCAGTTTTGCTTCTTATTTTTTCTATAAAGGTAGCTGCCCATTTAAAAAAATCGACCTGGCAATCTCCTGAATCCTAAATCCTTATATTATAAATTGCTGCATGAGTATTAATAAATAATAGTAGCAAATTATTAGTAGTATTTTCTCTTTTCACTTGTTAAAGGGAAATATTTCAGGTATGTAATTTATATGAGTGTTGTAAATTTGCCAATATATTCCTGTTTTCTTAAAATTATGGGTTGGCTGTATACTGGAGAAAAACTGATTCAATTCATAATTTTTCCTTAGCAGAGGCTTAAAAGAGTCCAATTTTCTTACTCTTCAGAAAGAATATAATAGCCAGTTGTTGGATTACTCAGTTCTTAGGAAAGTGCTTTAAACTCTCTTGTACCCATTACTATTTTCAAAGAGGACCAGTCTGGATAAGGGACACTGAACATATTTACATTATCTATTTTTTTTTTTTTTCTATTATTATCTTGCAGAGTTCCCAAATCAGCATTTTTTCCCCAGTCTACTGTTTGTATTATCATCAATTTAATAATTTTCTCACAATCCATTCAATTTTATTGGCAGACAGAAATACAGTTTTTCTCTCTTTCCAGTTTTGAGGAACACATTTTAACACAGCCTCTATGTATAAAACTCTAGCTCCAAAGTCATGGAATAATATAATTTAGCAAAAAGTTTTGTACTTATTAGTTATCATTTTTTTGTTGCTCCAAAGTCCAGTGGCTGGAGATATGAGTGTAATAGTTTGCTACTAAAATCCAAACCAAGCAAAAAACAAAAGAATCAACACAGAAAAGTCAAACATCACTCTCCACATCAACCTGGGAGTGAAACTAATCTTTGTTAATTTCAGTAATAAGTAAGTTCAGTATGTATTATTAGGTAAATACCAATCATCCTTCAACAGCCAATGGCATTACACACCAGAGGTGCAAAATACACACAGAATTATTAACTTGCGGCATTTTTTTCTCTTCTCCACTGGTTTTACAAATATCCTGCAGCTGTCTGAATATCTTTGTCTAGTATCACTTAGCATCCGTGAAGGTGTTACAGATTTCTGCAGAAGATCATTAGATATGTTTGACAGTGGAGGCCTTTTGCTTCGGTAGCCAAGAGAACACAAGGGCCTTCTGGAAACCAAATTATGTACCCCATCATAGCAAAACCCAAACTGCATAAACTTTGTGTACATCACTGAATCCTTTGTATAGATTTAAGTGGATGTCCTTAAGACCTAGATGTCATTGCTGAAATTTGGTGCGATGAATTCCATAAATGGAGTGTGGCAATCCATGGCTACAGATGGTTTAGAAGGGACAGGGGAAGAAGGAGGGGATGAGGGGTTGCCCTCAACATCAGGAGGTGGATAGAGTATAAAGAAACCTGAAGGTAGTATTTGATTTTATTGCAGAGTCCTAAATGCAGACATTGCTGTGGAAAGCAGGGCCACCCCGACCTTTGAAACAGCTAACATAAATCAAGATATATCTATCTTTATCTTTAAAGACATCATTTACACATGGAATATGCAAATTGTTTTGTTATAGACTATTAAGTAGGACTGGCAGTGGAAGTGAAATGTTATGTATTACCATTTGAAATGCTAGTCATTACCATTGCATTACCTGTAATAGTTAGCATTATCAGAATTCTAGTTTGTTAAGAACTACAAATATCTTGCTCTAATGTACGTTATAAAGTTCTCTTTCAGAGTTCCTGGCAATGGTAGAGAATTTCTCAGAACTTCTGTTTTTTAAGAACATGAGAAGTAATTTTAACTAGAGTTTTAGACTGAGTAATTAAAGATTAGAATAAAAAATTAACGATGAAACATGAAATAGAGTAGAAAGAATAAAAGAGAACTCAAAGCTCAAAGTCACATCTATTCACTTAGGGTAAACTAGAGAAGTAATTTTCCCTTGATTTAAAAAATAGTCAATACATGTATGAATTTAAAAAAAAAAAAAAAAAATAGAACAGAGGTATGGACATTATCTGTCTGTTACAGCAAAGTATATTTTCTATTCCTCTACAAATAGAAAACTCTTGTTTCCATATTTTCATGACTGATTCAGTCTGTTACAAATATGCATCTGAATGAAATGTTCCCTTGCATATTTTTGACAGCAGTTAATTTCAAAAATAGTAAGCCTAACAATAAAAAATGACATAATTTTCTTAGTACTCCAAAACATTCTCCTATATTGCTTATGCCTCTAAATTAAAATGGCAGGTTAGAAATGATGATTTAAAATTATAGTTTATTTCCAACTTTGCCTTCACATTGACCCAGTGGTGAAGAGACTTTCCCTCTTATTTTCTGTGTCATGACAGGCCAGGGGTCTGCTGCCAGATAAAGCAAAAACAAGAGTTATGCTGACTGACAGAAAACATTGCAGCAGTCTAATAAAACTATAATTATGCTTTGCATTTAAATACCAGAAGGAAAAAAAAAAAAATCCTAAACCACTAAATTGGATTTTTGGCCTACGGGCCAATTCTCATTCACAAAACTGCAAAATTATAAAAGATGTCAAAATCTGAAAGGTTGTTCATAACTATGTAATCCACAATAAGAAAACAAATAACAATTTAAAACAATCAAACACATTTTTAGTATGATTCCCCTGAAATCCTCTCTTTCTTTTTCAACAGAAAAGTCCATGATGCACTGTGTCACCACAGTTAGACAGCCTAACTAGCATACTTCTTCCAAGTCTTTTTTTCAATAGCCTGAAGTGTGTCTTCAAAATGATGCTTCATAAAAGGCACAGAGTTATTTCAAATTATCTTGCAACACTATTACTTGAAAATAATTTACAAAAATTTTGTTTGTTTAATAATGATTTGAGGTTAGTCTGTATTAGGGTAAGCTTATATTTGCTTCTTACTGTATAATAGCCCCAAGATTTGGTCCGAAATAGTGTTATTAATATCTCGTTAAAAGTTTAGCATGAATACATTTATGTTATGATCAGATCTTTTGCATAAACAGAAGGGGGAAAAAAACCCAACTAATCAAAATCCCACAATATTTATGAGATATTAAGTATTAAAGGTAACACACTTGGTTCAACTGTTATTTGTCAGCATGAATAGCTATATTTTAAATTTGCTCAAATGCATGTTCTGTGCATTAATTTTTGGAAGTATGACTGAAGTAATTATTTTTCAGAAAAATCTTAGACTATGTAACATATCAAAATAATAGCTAGATAGCTATTTTCCAATGAAAATTGGAAGGCTGAAATGAACTTTGTGGTTGCTTGCATCTGCAAGAGACCTGCTCATAGATGTGCTTCAAAGGTCTTGCTGAAGAGACCAAATGTAAACATTTCCTGGTAAAGCACTAAAAATCTGTAAATATGTGCATGTTCTAAAGAGTTAATCCAACTTTTACTGGAGGGGTCCCACCCTATGAGTTTCCATGTCAATATTTTACATCTAGTGGAGAAAACAATGTAACTTGGTAAGATTCACAGAAAAGACAACTAAAAGAAGCTGTGCCTTTGAAGACATATAATCTAGACATCAGTCTTGTCAATTTACAGAACCCCTCTCTTGACTGACTTGATCTGATATTTTCAGAATAGAAAAAGCATTTGTATCAAAAATGAGTCGTTTGTCTGCTTAAATACCATAAAAGATATTGTCGAAAGGAGGTTTATTATGAATTTGTGGAAATACAACTTTACACAGTTTGATTTCAAGCTTCACTCTACTTACTACATACATTAAAGTGTATAAAGGAAGATCAATTTAGAAGCAATTTTGAATGATTTACACAAAAATCAGGAATGCATAAAGGAGTAAAGGTGTAAAGTGTCTGTATGCAAAAATAAGCGTGCGAAAGAGCTTAGCAGCACTTAATCATTGAGTAGTTTGACACCTAAAAAGCAATTTGATAGGGTTTACTACAGTTATAAAAATTATTTATCTGTAGATTTGAAACAGTGACATTCATATCATAATCAATTCACATAGGTAAAATGATGTATGTACCTCTTTCTCTGCATGCAAAGGTACATTTCAAAAATTTCTCTCAAGTTCAGTGAAATACATTAAATCCTTTTATGCTTCCCATGAGCACCTCAAGGAATACGGAGATAGGTGTTTATGGGGAGTATATCAGCCTAGACTTCATCATCAGCAATGGCCCTTTGAGTGTTGCAAACTTAAAGGTTTGCCAGCTGTGAGAGACATCAAATTCAGAGGAATGCGCTGGCATAGCCTTCTGCAGGCATGAGAACTCCAAGGGCCTCACTTAGGATCCCTGCTTATAGAGTTGCAAGATGATTGATTTCAGTTACCACTAAGTTTCCATCCTGGCCATAATCCAAGTTGCTTACTGTTGGGCTTTTTCCCTCAAGTGCAGCAACCATGGCATCATTTTACTGGGGCTACAGTTCACAGTGGTGCCTCTGCACCTGAGCTGTGATTTGGGTGTGTGGTTTGCCGAGGCTTCAAAGGATGTTTGCCTATCCTTTTCTTCCCACCTTGGTCAGGCAGCTGATGTTTCTGGTTTTTCCCATCATCATGCAAGATCTCCTCATATTATCAAGGGAGCTCTTTGTGGCCCAGCTAGTGCAGTCAAGGGATGCTTTACCACTCAGCTGGCTTGGTTAAGCCTTAGCAGAAGTTTATGAGGTCACAAAACAGGACCAGTGACGGCAGTCAGAGAGGGGTCTACCTGTTTAATTCATTGAATAAAGGATGCTCATCACTATTTCCTTTATTACAAACATGAGTGATTAAATTTTTAAGTGGAACGCAAAATTAAACACTTAAACCAGATGGATATAAAGCATTTTTAATTTTGTATGACTATTTTTGTAGATTACTTTGCAGATTCCTTAAAGATTAGTGGTGGTCTTATCTATTTTCTTTATTTGTCTTTATTTCATTTATAACTTATTTCCACCCTAAATTTAAGCAATGCTTTTCTGCTAAGTGAAAACAATGTTTAAAGGATTTCTAAAATTTTACTTGATTCTCAAACAGACCACACAAGTTTTAAAACTGAAAAGACTACACTACCTGACTTCCTATCTACATTTATACTTCAATGGTGTCAAAGACTAAACGGCATGGATCTGCTAACTCTAGGACTTGTTAGACCCAAAAATCCGTGAACTTCAGACACTTTAAATCTTGTGAAGCTATGAGGAGGAGATTCTATCTTTCCAGAAAAAAACAAAATCAATCTTCAGAAAACTTGTCAGACAAATAATCAGATCACCCTAAAATAAAGGTTGTCTATTTTTAGCTAGTCTAGAAATTCCCCAGACACTGCTGGGTGTGAACGAGACAAAGAAAGGTAATTTGCCAGCTGATGTGTAGCAGGGTGTCCTGGTCTCTGGTGCCCACTATAGAGGTATGAATTCTCCACCAGGCTTGCATCATCAGATCTGCCAGCACTGCATGGATAATACAGCTTGTCTGAGATATTTTACATAATATCAGGTATACACATTTAGGCAAACAAATCAAATGTTTTTATTTT
Source organism: Hirundo rustica (assembly GCF_015227805.2). NCBI lineage: Eukaryota > Metazoa > Chordata > Aves > Passeriformes > Hirundinidae > Hirundo > Hirundo rustica. Next base: position 74,400,172 of record NC_053451.1, on the reverse strand, counting down.
GGTTAGGTGGCCATAAGTTCTAAGGGGAACTTGAAGATCTAGTTTAGGCATTATGGGTTTGGACACCACTGCCTGCATGAAAGGCAGAGGCACTTTTTTTGGATGGACTGTTGAGCTGGAGGAAAATAAAATTATTAAATAAGGCAAACTGGATTGATTTTCTGATTAATTCTCTCTGTCACTAGTAAGTCATAAGGTGACTGCTTTTCTTCTCACTTTAGCTAAATAAGACTTATTCAGAATTCAAAAGAGTCTTAGATTTTTAGCCATGGATCTGAACACATAACACCTTTAATTAATTTCAGATATTCATCAGCTGGCTTAAGCTGAATTTTGGACATATTTTTCTCAAACATCCCACACTCCTTAAAAAAAAAAAAAAAAAAAAAAAAAAAAAAAAAAAAAAAGGAAAGCAAACCAAAAATTACCACAAACAACCTTATTTTTTTAAAGAATAAGCTCCAAATTAATCAGTAATTCTGTAGGTCATCTTTGTGATGGAAAGAAAATATTGCTTTTTAAAGTGAAATAAAATAATTAAAAATTTAAAGATTGCTGGAATATTGGCCACCCTGAGATAAGCACTTCAGTAAGCAAAGAATTAACAGGGGTTTTTTTTGTTGTTTTTTTTTTTCCCTTACCAACCATTCAGCTATTGAGAAACTGCTCTTGGAGTTTTTTTCCATAGTATCTTGATTAATGCAGTCTTGTCAATTTATTTTTGGCAATTAAGAAAATATAGAGAGGATGTCCTAAGAAACAGAGAAGAAAAAAAAATAAATTATAAATGTAATGCAATATTGATATATTTAATTCTCTGCACACTATGCATCTAAGTAAATAAATTAGTGCAATTAAAAATAATTTGTTAATAAAAGAAAGAAAGAAACAATACAAAAAGCACTAACAAAAAAAACCCACCAAACCCCAAATTTATTTATATATAATTTATAGAGAATTACATACATTCCTAGCTGCCCACCCCCTCCCCCCCCCCCAAAAAAAAAAAAAAAAATCAAATTAAATGCATGGCGAATACCAGAAATCCCATAAATCCTTCCCAAATAATGTACAGGTAACATGTGCCATGATTGATATGAACTCCGGTCACCTATGGTGCTTCAGATAACAGATGGTAATTCTTTAAGCTGTCATAAAATTATTTCTCTCATTTACATCTCTATTCCCCTCAGTGGAAGAGTCTTACAAATGCAAAACTTTCCATCATGCACCATTTTAATGAAGATCAGCAATTCTTAAATCTCCTAACAGTATAGCAAGTAGCATAACAAAAATAATTAAAGATATAAGAAGCAGGATAAGCAACCCACCAGTGAAGATAAAATAAGTGGTGACTACATGAAATTAAAAGGCATGCTATTAATAATATTTTGTTAGTCTGAATAGTAATATGCTAGCATATTAATAAGAGTAGGAAAACAAATCCTGAAAAATCTTATTAAATTAAATTGGATAATTTTTAAATTTGGGAGTATATTGGCAAGATCCACTTACCACACAGAAAATTATTATGCAGCTCTTCATTGAGTAAATATTTAGTTCTCCACAGATATATCTTCCCATCTAAGGAAAATTATAGCAGTCTTTTACTGTCTTCCAGAAATTTTATAAACCTGCCATTTTAGAGATTGTAACCAATCTATAATAAAGAATTTGAAGAGCACTGGAACATCTGTATTTTATTGACTGTATTAACTAGTGGAAGAATATTTGAAAATTTGCGGTACTTAGTGACTCATATCAACTAGCTATTTCCTGATTAGAAATGACTACTTGGAAATGGGTAGTGCTAATTCACTTGTTTAATAAAATACTTCTCTTAAAGAATTAAATGTATATATATATATATTTAGATTAAATTCATCTGAGACAAGGAAGTCTACTTTTTCCTATTTGAAACAGAATACAAAGAAATTATATTCTTTTGCTCTAATGGATTTGAACTGTTACAGATGAGTCAGAGATGATATGTAATACCAAGAGGAATTTAGTCTTTATTTTTGCAAAGAAATATACAAATAGATAAGATATATCTTCTCACTAGAACACTTTGACATACGTCTACAAAATGCCCTGTGATAAAGCAAGTGTGCAAGTATTAACCCTTTGTTTCCACTATTAGCTTCTTTCTAAACTGTCTGCAGAACAAAAACTGCTCACTTAAAAATGGTTCTTGTAAAAAAACCTCAACCAACCAGACAACCCCACTGCCTTATGCTTAAGATGAAAAATGCCATTGGTAACTTGTGAATATTTTTACCTATTGATTAATTTCAAGATACACTGTCAGTGTGAAAGGGACAAAAATTTTAAACTAAACAGGCTATTCAAAATTGATATAAAATGCTTACATCTTCAGCTTACTTTTTTTATCTTTCATATTGCATCTCTTAGTCCCCATTTTAATTTTGGCCTTACTTCTCCTATGCATGCCTGTTCTACATAAATGACCGTGATTATTTTTATTGGGTGATTCTGCTATCTATCTCACTAATTCTGAGCTGAATGCAGTGGGAACAAAAGATCCACAAGGAACATGCACAGTTTCATCTTTGGAATATGAATTTCTTATAGCTGGGAAATAGTATTTAATTCTCTTTGAACTTTTGCTTTTTCTTTTTTTTTTTTTTTTTTGGCCTCCATCTCACTCAGCTTTGCCTTAGAGACTTTTGCACATCATAAATGATTTGCTTCAAGATGTCTTGATATAAAAGTCCTTTCTATAGAGTTCTTGATCTAAGAGCGTATAAAGGAAAGGTTTAGTTTCAGGGTATCTTTAAAGGTCCTTGTTAAACAGCAAGTATCCTTTTGTGAAGAAAAGGCAATTATAAAGACAGTTGGAGACCCTGAGGTCTTCCATTTGACTATGTGACTGAACCAACACATGTAAAATATTATGAACAAAGTTTCAGCAGTACTATAAAAAAGTAACCACTGTGCTTGTCATATGTCTATGCCATAATCCAGAATGGATATCACTGGAATTTTTGGAGCAGCCAGATGTGATAAAGGAAGAGTTATACCCATATATCTAAGGAGAACAGCAGTTATACCATACTGATACTCAACTACCTTGGCTAGTTTTTATTTCCCTTTAAAAAGAGGTTTGTAAATATTTTATTATCAGTTCTTGCTGAAGAGGATGTTCCTAAGGTAGCTAAACTTTTTTAACACTTGAAATGTATCCTTGATGACTATGACTACTGTATGGCTTTAAAACTGTTTAGATCAAGCTGAAACTGAACATCTGTGTTATGAATACTTACAGGTTGAAGGGGAAATTCAAACTGTGAATGCTCAGAAATGGTAACTCATGGTCAAGGAATGATTTGACACAGAGGGCCAGAACACCTAATGAGATGATGAGAAAAGGTACACCACAATATTTTCTTGCAGCAATTATTGGATGTAGGGGTTCACCCAATTGTACTCTATGAGAAGCAAAGGGTTTTTTTAATAATCAATTGAATACGCTCAAAAAAAAAAAAAAAAACAAAAACAAAAAAAAAAAAACCAAAAAAACCAAACCAAACCAAAACAACAACAACAACAACAACCCCACAAAAAAAGAAATAAAAGGAAATACAAATATATCTTGTCACGTGCTGTTTGTTTCCATCTTCTTTTCCTCACAAAAAAATAAAACTAAAAAAATAGGTTTAGTCTAGTGGGTTTTTTAAAGGATAAGATTTGTTTCCCGTATTTGAATGTTTATAATTTAGATCTGAATTTTCCTGACAATCAATAGTGGGAAACATACTTTTAGTAAATTATCTGTCAGTCAGCATTTGGACAGTCATTTTAGGAAAAGGTGAATCTCAGCCTACAAATGCTAATCCTTGTCACAGTCTGCAAAAGGAGTCATCTGCCTAGCTCAGGTATGGACATCATATCTCAAATTATTTGCCTGAACAGGTTCATCTAGTGCCATAATACTTTAGATACCAGAAAAATTATATTATTGATCAAATGAGTGAAAATTCATGCTTAGAATATATCAAATATGCCTACAGCTATATAAGGCCACTTTTGCACAGTTAGATGAATTTAACAGCATGGATCAGATTTCTGAATCCTGAAGTGCTAATTCTAATTTCAAGTGGTAAAAGTTCACTTTAATTGCCCATAAGCAACCGTCAAAACTGATCCTCTTAGTTATACAGTTAAAGACTACTTTTTAAGTGAAAATAAGTGTCTCTAAAAGACAGTAAATGTTAAAAAGACAATAAAACTGAAAGAAATAGAGCACAAATCTTTGAAAGATTTTCATTATCTTTTTTTCAGAAAAATCAACATCCTAAGTTTTTATATACTGTAACTCAAGTGTTTTCATCTTATATAGTGATTTGTTATTATTTTCTTCAATCCTTATTTATTATTATCCTTTTATCATCCTTCAACAATATTGTTATTAAAAATGCAATCCTTGAGTATAAGGTTTGATTTTTTATTTTAAATTATTTGACATTAATGTTGTTTGTATCAGTAGAAGTAGTAAGAGTAAAAAAAGAATATTTTATTAGAACACATATAGTTGCTATAACTGTAATAACTATTTTAATACATCATCAAGGTACGAAAAAAGGACAAGTCAGATTTCCAAATGTAAAATGCTTTTAAGGATAGTCAAAGAAACACAAAGGAATTCATTTATGTTAGAACCACAGGTACCCTGAACAAAAGCTAAAAGTGATTATAGCGACAGCATACACCATAATTATGCACTGTCACTATTACTTTGAATAAAATATCTCATTATGTGCCACATATTTCCATACCAGTAAAATCATGGGCAAAAAAATATAAAAGTTCAGATTTCTTTCAGGAAGAAAAAGATAACTTTAATCAGAACTAATGTAACCAACAGATATAATTCAAAAAATTTCAATTAACTAGGTTGGAAAATACCTTTGAGATCACCAATGTTCTATATGTATTAATTGCAGCACAGTCTTAATCCTGGTAGTAAGAAATAGCACTTGTAATGAAACATGCTCCAGTGAAATTCATAGAATTAATTCTTAGTGATTGAAGACAGAGATAAGAAATTTTGCAGAAATTTTAAATATAATGTTTAATCTCTTGTCCTGTGGATTAAAAGTCTGAAACATGCACAGGTCCATATCCTCTGTCCCTATCCAATATGTGCTGTGTCACCCAGGGTGGTTTTTTTTTAGTTGTTTGTTTGTTTGTTTGTTAAAAAAAAAAAGGATGACTAAACAACCCTTTGTGATTCACAGTCTATTGATGATAATGGTAATGATGATAGCAGCTCAAGCTCATATGATTCTTATTATCCCCAAGCACCATGAAGTTATCTCAGCAATTTTTCAGCTGACTTTCTGTTTTTCATGACTTTTTTTTCAGACATGTGTACTGTCAGTCCAGTCAATCTTGATAAAGTGTTTTTGATGTTCATTTTATTCTCTTTTAATTTCTTACTTTTATTTATTACACTTAACAGTTCCTTGAAACATTTTTTAAATGTTCAGGGCTTTGGCTGATAAGACGTTGCATTTCTATTGGTTATATTTTCCTGGTGATCATTTATTAGATATGTGAAACTTCATTATTATGAAGATTTTTTTTTTTTTTTTTAATCTATATTACTTGTAGCTTCCTGCCATTACATTCACAGGACTAGGAATTTTCTTTAGCATTTGATAGTATTTTTAGAACATTTAAAAGGCTAAGTTTAAATAGAGCATTTGATTGTTATAGATTATCAGCCTGTTTTAAGTTAGCAAAGTTTGCACTTGTTAGCCAGATGTTTACACACAAAATGCAACAAAAAATGGACATAATAGAAAATTCAAAGCAATTATAAAAAGATAGCAAAATATAAGAGGAAGGTGTAAGGAGAAAGAAGCTGGTTTTTTTTTTTTTTTTACATTTTATACATTCTAATACTTGGTGGTTAATTTTCCCTTCTGACAAATTTAAGATAGATATGACATTGGATAGTGTATGGACTTGGATGCTGAGGGTCTTTAATCAGAGATATATGGGATATAATCACAGATATAATCACAGCATTATTTAAAGAATTACCTGTCCCTTCTGTCCCATAAGAGAGGTGATGGAGTCCAGCAGAAAAGCTGGTGACTGTTGCCACTCTCAATTTGGTTTCTGGGAAGTTCTTGAGACTTTGGGGCTTTTACACTGACTGGCAGGTTGGGTAAGCTAAAGGTATGTTTCCAGAGGGTTAAGTTGGGTTTGTATGCTATCAGCTAGGCCCAACTCCTGTAAAAAGTGACATAAATGAATCCTCTTTCTCTAAATGTGAACACTACACAAACTTAATTATATTGCTAAATTACTGAAGTGTAACTTACAACATGTTGTGAAACAGACATTATTCAGATGTTCTTCACGTCTTTGACGCTTCTCTAGTAACAATTCCTTTATCAACAGAAAACAAAATTGAGTAGAACAGACAGTGTAACCTGTGAATGTTGTCTGGCTGCAGAGCAAAGATGCTCACTCCTAACCTTAAAGTAAAATTGTGATACTATGCTTGGGAAATCTTCAGCGTTAAAATTTCAGATTAATCTTACTAATGTAATAGGTCATCTAAATGAAGATGTTGGAAAACACAGTGTTTTCATCTTCTGAAAAGTACATACTTCCTCGAATCATAGAATGGTTTGGCTTGGAAGGGACCTTAAAGATCACCTAGTTCCAAACCCCTCTGCTATGGGTGAGGATATCTTCCACTAGAACAAGGAAAAGCCCCATCAAACTTGGCTTTGAACTCCTCCAGATTGTCCACAACATTCTGGGCAACGTGCTCCATTGCTCCTCACCCTTACAATAAAGAATTTCTTCTTAATCCAGATCTAACCTTTTTCAGTTTGAAGCCATTTTCCTTACTACAAGCCCTTGTAAAAAGTCCTTCTCCATCTCTCTTGCTGCTTTAGATACTGAAAGAAATTCTGTTAGAAATTCTCCCTGGAGCCCGCCCTTCTGCCGGTCTGTCTTCACAGGAGAAGTGCTCTAGCCCCTTGATCATCTTTGTGGACCTCCTGTGAACTCTCTCAAACAGGTCCAAATCCTCCCTGTGTTAAGGCCACCACAGCTAGATGCTGTACCTCAAGTCTCACAAAAGCAGAGTAGAGGGGGAGAATCACTTCCCTTGACCTGCTGGACTCAATTTTTGGATGCAGTCCAAGATGATGTTGGCTTTCTGGACTGCAAGCATGCATAGGTGGATCTTTTTGAGCTTTTCATCATCCCTAAGGATGATGAACCCTAAGGTTTTGGATGATGAAAATTAAGGAAAATAATTAGGGAAAACTTAAAAAAAAAAATCTAAAAATGTAATACATAATTTATTGAGAAATTTGGAAGTTCTGTCTTGAAACTGAAACCTAGACACATTTGTCACATTCTACATGCTTTGAAAATAGAATAACTCTTTAGGAAATTACACTGAGTCTTTCAGTCTCTCAGTGGCTGACTCAATTCCAATGTATATTTTATATCTGTATATATACAACAATATATTTGTACACACATATATACTTTATACATAGTTACGTGTGTAAAATCAAGTTCATATAACTGATATTTTATGCATACATGTGCAAGTATATGCACACACATGCATATATCCATTCAAACTGAAATCCATAATTATGAGTTCTCAGTTCTTCATTTATTCTTTACTGATTTTTTTCTTGAACTTGAATTATTATGGAGAACTTTTAGTGTGATGGAAAACTAATAGAAATATTTTGGAGAGCACGGGGTATACAAGAAATTAAGCTTCCCTCCCTTCACATTGATGGGAAGGAAAGGCAGCTAATGCAACAGTAATCCCACTTAGCTCTTTAGATATTCACAAACAGAGATGTCATCTGTTTTGCTACTAGCTTTTCAATTCCTGTTGCTCTGCATGCCTAAAAATGGTGAATCTGTATGATATCTAAGGTTGTTTAGGGTTCATGAGAGAAATATTCTCTCACCCAAGACTTAGAGTGTCTTGATCAGCTAATTATTCTCAGACCACACTAAAGAACTTACACTGTTGCTTGGACCAGTTAAAAAAAAAAAAAAAAAAAAAAAAAAAAAATTTTGCTTTCAGTAAACTTTTAATAATGCTTGCGCTTTTCTCATGCAAACTTATTTCGTATGTAATTGGCGATGGCCAGAATGGGAAGGAAAAGTCTACTGTATTTCTTTCAACTAATCGAGTTTCAAACATTTAATTTACTGTTTTATGAGAGTAACAGGCAAAATATGAGGTGGGAATACAGGGGCTGTAATTGGAGGGAGTAAAAACTGCAGTTAAAGGCTTTTTTTTTTTTTTTTTTTTTTTTTTTTGTTGAAGAAAAATGTATAATTCTTAACTTCAGAAAGCTAGAGATCAGGAGCTAACTCTAGGCTGGTACTGTGGAAACAGCAGAAATGTTATTGTTGAAACCCTCAGCACTATTTGCACACTTGTTTCCATATCTCCTTACTAAAAAATGCACACGGATGTCTTGGAGTGAAGATTGTATTGTATTGGTAAGGTTCTTTATACTTGACTTTCTAATTTTGAAAAATTTTTCATGCTTAATCTCTGTGTATAAAGATCTAGTTTAAGTTCTTTGCAGGTTTAAAAATCAGGAGCAATAATAATGTCCTTTTAAGAATACAGCCCAATTTATTCTCAAACATAATAAAGCTCCTTCCAAAGTTGGACAACACATCAATTTAAATACTAAGACAAGAATTAAAGAGTTCAGAAAACCAGCGAGCAGATCACAGACTGGTGAAAACAGGGGTAATGGGGCTACATGGAAGTGGGAGTCAGTTCAGACCTTCTGGTCATTCTTGTCTCAACCTGTGCTTTAAACATCCTAGATCTGGTTGTTCATAAAACCAGATAAATAAAAACACAAAAGACACAGTACCCTCCCCTTCCCCCATTGTCTTCATAGTTGTAGAGTACTCCTTTTGGTTTCCTGAAATTAGACAATTAGATTAAATTAGAGGTACTTGCAATACAATAAATCACTATATAGGACAGTCAAAATGCAGTTTTAATTTGCTGATTTAACTTTACTAATTTTCTACAACTTGCAATGAGGCTTATCAGAGCAATATCAGTCATTCATTTATATAGTATAATATGTTTGGCTTGTAAGCACGCATACAAATTTACACATTGTCCAAATTTACTTTGATTTCATGAAACTGCATGAATTATTCCTATAGTTTACCAGAACTACTTCACTCCCAGGGAAATAAGCTTAAATGGTTATATAAATTACTTGGTCTTCTGTAAATTTGTATTGTGGTTTTGAGAAGCACGTGTATAAAAGAAGACACTCCCAAACCCTGAGACATATAGGTGCTTCAAAAAAAGGGATACCAGTTTAGTGTATACTACCTATGAAGACAAATGAGACAAGAACAAAATCCTTGTGTATCTGAAAGATAAAGATACATATATATATATATATATATATAAAGCTACACTGTAGCCTGGCAATAGCAGAAGAGCAGAAGAAAAATGTCATTACAGAGCAGTCATCATTTCCAGTTATATGTATTTTTTTAAAAAACACAAAAAACTTTTTTCAGCTTATTTTCTAGAGGATAGCGTTGAAAATGATCAGAAGTTGAAAACAGCACTTGTCAGAGGTTGATTCTTTAACCAATGTATATGTTATGTCTGTTTGTTTCATAGAGGAGTGAAGTAGCAGCAGATAATTATGTTGCCCAGAAAGGTGCTGAATCCACCTTCAGATGATATAAATGTCAATGCCTGTTGAAAACATGCTGGCTTTTGCAGACTGAGGATCTGATCTTCAAAATTTTGTGATATTCTTAATAGAAAAAAATGCAGTTACATACTCAAACAAAACCACATGTTAGTAATGTCAACCTCCCCACCCCCCTGATATTTCTGGGGGCCTTTAGGTATAAGGGAAAATTTAAAAAATTATCTAAAAATGTAATACAACCTTTATCTGAGAAATGTGGAAATTCTGTCTTGAAACTGAAACCTAGACACATTTGTCACATTCTACATGCTTTGAAAAGAGAATAAGTCTTTTTAGAAAATTATACTGAGTTTTTCAGAAACAGATGACTGTTGTTCAGGAGACCCCCAGCGCAAAAGAATGGGTTTTTTTTTTTTTTAAGTTAGATTTATAACTTTTAAGATATTTTACTCACACATGTCCAAACTGCAAAAAAATATTCAGTTGAACATTGCTGAAATTGCTGTTATTGATACTGATTAGATTTAACCACCAATAAAAAGGTGAATATCTAGTCTATGAAAATGCATTAGTGTGTGTACATTAGTAATGGCCCCTTTCAGGTCTATTTTATCCCAATTATTCACATTTGCATGACTTGATATGATACATAAATTATTGTCCAAATTGTACTTTTTCAAGGGAAAGTTGAATGTAAAGGATTTGATTCCATATCAGATGAACACAAAAAGAGGAAAAACAAAGAGGAGAGAGAAAAGCAATAGGAAGGAAGGGCAAAGAAAAACTAATAACGTAGCCTCAAATAAGTAACTCAGTTTTGAGGAATCAAGGTATTATACAAACGCAGGAAATTTTTCAAAAAAACATTTTTAACCTGTCAGAAAGGTAATAAAGACTTCTGTTTTGTCCACAGATAAAGAAAAGCAAGAAAAATCTGCCAAAGTCCTGCATGTTCTGCTATTTCACTATTGAGTACTAATATTTCACTATTGAGTACACTTTCCCCCAGAGACCCACAGTTAAACCTACTTATAGACAGAAAAATGAAAATCTGATCCTGTCTCCTTTAAAGGCTTTCCTGTGTGTCTGCTTTTACTGAGAAGAGTACATAGAATGTATATAACAAAACAGAGGGAGTTTCACAATGTAACAAGATCAATGTGTTTCTTTTTGAGCAGTGGTTACATAACCTCTCAGCCATACCTGTGGGAAAGTTAAAGACTCCTGCGGTGGGTTGACCCTGGCTGATGCCAGGCGCCCACCAAAGCTGCTCTATCACTCCCTTCTTCAGCGGGAGAAGGAGGAGGAAATACCACAAAAGGCTTGTGGATCAAGATAAGGGTGGGGAAATATCACTCAGCAGTTATCATCACAGGTAAAACCAACCCAATCTGAGGAAAAATAATTAAATTTATTACCGATCAAATCAGATAAATCACAGAAAATGAGAACAAAAAACAAATCTTAGAACACCTTCCCCTTCCATTTTTCCCCAGGCTCAGCTTAACACCTGATTTTCTCTACCTCCTATCCTTCAGCAGTGCAGGGGAAATAAGAACAGGGTTTTGGATTCAGTCCATCATATGTTGTCTCTGCTGCTCCCTCCTTCTCAGAGGGAGAACTCCTTGCTCACTTTCCCTGATTCACTATGGGATCCCTCCCATGTGCCACAGTTGTTCATGAACTGCTCCAGCATTGGTCCCTTGCAGTTCTTCAGGAACAGACTGCTTCAGTGTTGGTTTGCCCCACGGGTTCATAAATCCTGCCAGCCAACCTGCTTCAGTGTGGGATCCTCCCTCCCTCTCTTCTTTATTTCCTTCTGATGGCATTCTGAGGTTCATTCTTCGCTCATTGTACTCAGCAAATTTTTCATATTACTAAATGTCATACTGTAAATAAACTTACCAAAGTTAGCATACGAATGACTAAAAATGGAGTTTGGCTTCTGGCTCACTTTTAAGAATGAGACCTACATTTCAAACCAAACAATTCATCCTCCATGGCTGACCTCCTATATAGAAATATGCTATATTTTAACTAAATGAACTTAAAGTTGTACAAATCCTGTTTAAAGTAGACTTCATTCATCACTTTGTCATGGCACAATGATTTTGTGGTTCATCCAGCTCTATGAAAAGGGTTGTTTGTTATTCTGTTCAGCTAAAGGCAAGCTGAACTCAGGTAGAGGAAATATTGTAACCTGTCCATCTTCCTCACTTCTTTAGCAATATCCAATATAGTGGCACATGCTTCAGGCATGAGAAATACAGTACTACAACAAAGACCATCAATTCTGACTCAACTGACAGAATAATTTATCTAAAACTGTATTAATTATTGTGGGTTTGCCTTTCACACCCATTAGGGCCCAAGCTTCACAGGGTTTCTATCTGAATTAATTTTGGCCAGTATAGTTTTCATCAACCAGGAATTAGTGTCACACAATATGGTATCAATGGAGTCATTACTTTTTTCAGCTGATATTTTCATATATTTGCATATTTTCAGCAAAATATGTCATTTATACATATTTCTTGTCATAGTTTGACAAATTGAGTTAGAACTGTCAACTCTGAAAAAGGGAGAAAGAAAACACATTGAAGGGGGCAACTTGCTTATGTCCAGAGATTATCAACTCTTTCAAGTGGCAGATGGATTTACTCTTCCTAAGCAACAGAGTCTTCACAGAAGTAAATCTGGTTTTCTATCTGCTTTGCTTCATACAAGCAGTTCTGAGAAGGACCAGATCATCACTATAAATCAAGAAGAAAACAAGTACCTCCACAGAGTTCTGTAAAAGCCAGGGGATGAGGAAGAACACTCCTTAAAGCTCTGAAAAATGAAAATTAATTTCAGATATGGAATAGATCGGATTCCAATTCTTACATATGGAATTTGATTTAAAAAAAAAAAGTTGGAATGGTGCTGATATATTTGGGCATCACAAAAAATTTGGGAATATAAAATGTTATGTGATAACAGTCTAAAGAGCCAGCATTAATTAAAAAAAAAAAAAAAAAAAAACCCAAGGAAAAAAACCCCACACAAACAAACAAACAAACCTGGAAACAAATATTTGGTATGTATTATTATATTTTTGGCTAGCACTACAAAAATTAAGCTACCCCTAAAGGTTCTTCAGAGTATATTTCTACTAACCTAATAAATGCTAAAATGCTGATGGCTGCAGCAGTCAGATAATAGAAGAAAATACTCAGACTTCTTGCAACTCATCTTATGCAATGTTTATTTATGCAGCAATAGAGAATAAAGAGGATTAATTTGCCTTTTTTAATATAAAAGCACAATTGGAATAGGGCTTATGCATATTCATAAAATATTATTTGCATTTATGTCCAGATTACTTTCATTATCCTGGTTCATATTAAAAAGAAAAAAAAAAAAAAAATAGTTCTCTACTAGGACTAATAATTTTAGCACCAATGAGAGCCAAACTTTGCAATTCTAAAGGTGATAACATGCCAGACTGGGAAACAGTTGGACTGCCTTACTGTGTTCTCAGTTGAGCAGGCAGTCTTATTGAAGTTGATCCGTTTATTCAAATTACTAAGTACTCAGTACTCAGCACAATTGCACAATATATCTCTCTTATTTCTGGCTCACTGGTGTCTGCAACCTCTTGGTCTGTTGGCATGACTTTGGACACCTTTAACTAAAAGCTGGCATTTAAGTGCACACACATGCACACATTGATTTTTCCTTCTTTCTTTTTACACTTTTGTGAAGCATTGAACTCAGAGGGTGCAGCTTGAGATCTGCAGAGGACAGTGGGGAATACATGAGATCAGAGAAACGTACTGATACAGCAAGTATTACTAAGACTGCAGCTACAGACACTCCTTTAAACCCATCTCTGAACAGTTACTTCAAAGCTGGAGCTCTGTACTGTTGATCTGTTGATAATAAAAATAATAATAATAATAAAAAGAGAAGCTAAACTAAACCAAATTCAAGCAGTTACAAAATGAGACTTAAAGATCACAGCCTGAGGTGGCAACTGCATAACACATCCTGCTTAGGGATGTCTTACGCAGTTCTGACAGCTATACACCACCTCACCTCAGCCAATTTAGAAGGAACTTTCTTGAGGCTTCAGCTTTAAGACCTACCAATTATTACAAACTGCTGTGTAAATTTAGAAGTCTTCATTAATCCACCTTAAAATTCTGTACAATATAGCCCATAGTGCAGTGCATGCACATGTGATTTGAAACATGCTTAGGAAATGAAATAAAATTAACTGCGTTTTCAAGAGTTGTCTGATATTGACAAATACTTTTAAATTATTGACAAAACACCACAAAAGTCTTCCACTGGGGAAAAAAAAACAAAAAAAAAACCAAAAAACCCCCAAAACAAAAACAAAAAGAAAAACGAAAAAACCCAAACAAACAAAAAAAACAAACAAACAAAAAACCCACCAAACAAAAAAAAAAAAAAAAAAAAAAAAAACCCCAACAGTTTGAGTGCTAAAATATTAATTTAGAATGTCATTGGAAGTGCCTATGTTTGGGAAAAATCCCCCAACAACCAAAAACCCCTCAACCCCCCAGCTAAACAACAAAACATACAACCAAAAAAACCCCACCCACACCATAAAGCAAAAAACCCAGAAAAACTATTATTAATCAGAGAAACAACACAGAAATAGTACAGAGAAGTCATCTTTTTCCTCTTCCCTTTGAAGAATTGTTGATTTGATTACTTTTAATAGGATTATCAACTTCATTTCATGTAAGGGGTACCTCATAAAGAAAACTCTGTATTGGCTTAGTCAAATATCAAATAATGTAATAGACAGATTTTTATTCTGGACTACCAATTTGAAAATATTTTTGGCAGAGATAGTACTTGGTAATCAGCAGCTAGTTCTTAAAATGAGTTAACTTACATGGAAGAAGTCAAATTGCCTTCTAGTTTTCCTCTGTTTATTCTGGAATCTGACATTCTTTGCTCCATATATGTGCACAGTATTAAATTAAGCCTCTTAGAAGAGCACTTGAAGAACACATCAGAATGTACTCTAAAAAAATAGCAGTTTATCTCATTAATACTACAAAATGAGTATGACCTTACTGGAAATACAACCTGTCTTTGCATTCGTCACACTTCTGCTACACAAACCACAGAGATAAAGAAGGTAGATGACTGTCAATGTCACTGGAATAATAAACATATGTTTTCCATGGCTATCTCTGATTAAAACTTAATTTCTTTATATCAGTACCTTAACTTTCAAATAGCTTTTTTTGGATTTTTTTTTTTTTTTTTTTAAGCAGAGAGATAGTTTAAGAAATAACATTAGCAGAACTGCTAATTGAAGTTTAACAAGTTTGGTGGAAGTGCTAAGTTTAATACTGTACAATAGAAATTATATATTACACAGAAATAAATCCTCAATGCCATTTTAAAAAATGGATTTCAGAACAGGGGTAAAGTAATATCTGTTCTTATTCAAAAATCACTGATTTTGTTACTCTAAAATCAGCAGTTCTGATCAAGGCAAATGTTAAATAATTTCCTTTCCCTTATTTTACTGAGTGCTGTTGCCCAACATAGGAGCAGCAAAAAGACCATTATGCACAAAGCAAACCAGAAGAAAAAGAAAGGTGGCCACCAGCCTACTTCATCCTCAACTCGTTTCACTGATGAGCTCCCAGGCCTCCTCCTGGATCCTCCCAGATCACCTCCACTTTGAGGAGGAGCTACCAAGGAATTTGAGCCAACAGCACAAATGGTTGAACATGAGCTTCATGACATTGTGTACCCTCAGGAAAACTAAGAAAAGACTGCTGCATAATGGTATTTATCGTTTCATTATAATGACCACAGTGTATAAACTGATCTATAACACGACACATATTGTTAATGAATGAATGCAACAAAGTTTTGTTTCAAGATTTAAAATTAATTAATTTTTTCAATCTTTTAAACACTTCCATCCCTACAAACTTTGATTCACCAACAAAATATATTTAGTCCCAACCCTTCCAATAATATCTTATGCTCAAGAGGTCCTATACCCTGAACTGAAAAGAAACTTAGTGCACTGACAAAATATTCTTGTCTTATGATTCCAAAGGTATCCCATAAAACTTGAAGAAAACCAAGGCAAGTGATATACAGTATGATATGGCTTTTGAGTAGCTTGCCATGATCAATCTACACACAAGTCACAGTAGGCAATTTACTTTGAGGCTAGTAAGTGAAGCAGACCAACTTCTCTGTATACTCATAGGAACCAGTTTCAAAATATATAGAAGACCAAAACAAGTACTAACTCAGGAAGATCCTTCTAGAGTAGATGCTACAGTTTTGAAAGAACAGGTCATTAAATTCAAATGTGTTGAAGTATTGTTTCTATTTTGGCTATAATTCCTGGAAACAATGAAAAATTGTGCACTCATTAGGAAAACCTGTCTATTGCAGCACACACTGGGTGGGGGCAGGAGGAAGATGATTACAACATTTGCTCAAAAACCTTAGCCTAGGAAGAATTTACAAGAAAATTGATTGTGTTTGCTTACACTAAAATTGGAAAAATATGATTGTTGTTAACACCACAATTACCTTTACTGAACAGTCAAATACTCATTTAGTTGTTTTCATCTCCTATTAAAACATCCCAGCAAGGCCTCAAATATTTAAGAGGTACTGCACATCACCTAATAATATAACATTACAAAAATATATATATACTGAGGTTTGAAATATATTGCAGTTTCTGGGCAGATGATTAAAGTGATATGACTAAAAAGAGGTTTTATCGGTACTACTCATCATACAGTAAATCCAATTGTAGTAGAACAACACATGACTTGTACATAGCAGGCTTAAGTATTGGGTTACTCAATAGTTAAAAACACAAAACCAATCATATTAGGGCAAAACAAATGCTCCGTGTGGACCAGGATTCTGTTTTTAACTTTGATCTACAGAATCTTACAACATAAATGTAAGAAAAATGAGACAAGTAAGTTTCTGTTCAAAATCCTCCAAGGTTCTAGTCATTAAAATCTTACTGACTATACATGGACTGTAATCTAAAGCAATCTATTTTAAATTTGCATAATTTATTTTTGAATTTTCTACACTTATTTGTCACTGTAATTCTTACAGTAACCTTGTTTTTATACATATGCGTTAAAAAGTTGGTTTAAACTCTTTATTATGTAGTATAAATGTGTTTGTAGAGGTTTGGTTTTGTTTTTAATTTGTTTGTTTGAGATAATGAGAAACAGCATATAAGTATTCCCTATTTGCCTTTTCTGTCCATCCAGGAGTTTAGACCACTAGCATATCCTCTGCTGGCTACTGTTTTCCAAGTTGATGGATCCTAGCTTATTTACTTTTTTTTCTTATGAAAGTGATTTGCTACATCTGATTGCCCTTGGTTTTCTTTGCAACTGTTACGTATTTGCTTTGCTGCAGTAGAAGCTTCAAGCAGTTTTCAAGGACTGTATGCCTCGTAGGTCTCTATGGGAACAGCATTATGTTATCTACTCCATTCTCTTCATTTTCTAAGACATCCTCACATTTTTTGCAAATTAGATTAATAATGACCATTTAACAGATGCTTTTGGATAATTATCTACAAAGACTCCAGGATGTGTTCACATGCTTCTAAAAGAAACTACATAGGCAATAACAATCAGTGTTTTCTCTGTGCACCTCTCATGAGACAAATGAAGCATGGGATGATGAATATGGTTTTAGTGGTCAAGAGCCTTTTTGAATTATCGGACTCTTTGACTGAATATAAACAATGCTATTATATTCCTGAACTGAGAACACTTTGTGATTTTTCTCTGAAGATAATTAGGCAAGCTATATTATAAATAGACATCGCAGGAAAAGGAAGTATTAGGTAATTTGAAAGTACTTATGAAAAAAATTTCTTACCTAATTTGGTAACCAAGCAATATTTTCATCCAGTGTTCATTCCTGTTGTGGGGGAACAAAAAAAAAAAAAAAAAAAAAAAAAAAAAAAAAAAAGTTATAAAGTGCAAATTCATAACTAATGAGGAAAAAAAGTATTTAACCCAGGTTATTATTTCAAAGTATTATGCAGACACTAACCTACAGGTCTTTAGAAGCTCTAAAAAGAAGTTCTTACAGTAGCTTTGAAAGACAATAAGCCACTTTTTTCCTATTTGTATGGGTAAAGAGAAGTCCAACAAAGAATAAGCTTGAAAAATAAGAAAGGACAGATGATTAAATAACTCAGTCACCTCTATTGCCTCACAGGAACAATAACCCTACACATGTTGCAGAGGAAATAGAACTTACCTTTAACAGGAGATGATCATTTTTTTTTTCTTCAATCAAGACTCTTGAAGAAATAAAGATTTTATGAACTATACTGTGCAGTTTTGCAGACTATCTGCTCTTCTCATCAGTATTTCTTTGATATAATCTTACAATACCAGTTCACAACTCCCATTTTTCCAAGCAGAAGTTCAGATTCAAATTTTAAACACCAGTTCCTTTGAAAAGAAGCTAAGATATAACATTGACAGCTAATTCTGTAAGTTCTGATTTTACAATGTCTTCATCACTGTTCATGACATGTATGATTACACTAACAGAAAACAGCTTTCATACAACTGCACAGTAATTTTGGATAATCTAGTCATACTTAATTATTCAGATAATGGAAAACCAGTTATCCACTATATGTGCTACAAGTTTTTCAGCTTGTTTGCATGGATTTATTCTTTTTTCCTCTTACTCATTTATCTTCAACAGTAAAGCTACTCTCAAATGTCATAAAAATTGTAATATCAGGTTTTTATTTTTGGAGGTGCCGTAATTTAAAAATCTACTTGCCATGAATTTCTAAACATCAGAATAAGATAACTTTTAAAAGAACAAAATAATTTGTTGAGTCATGAAGGTAAAACAATTTTTCCAGATGTTTCAGACCAGGCAGCGGAATATAAGTGGATTGCCTATTGCCTAAGTCATAAGCAGACAAATTTCATTAATCTAAGCATAAGAATCCTTAGAAATTCCCCCCCCCAAAGAAAAAAAAAATTTCTGTATTATTTTACCACTCTATTTCCATAATATACTCTGATATGCAATTGTGACATCCTAAACTGAGGATATGCTCTACACGATTATTGTGGTGTTGCTTTGTATTTTTTTTAAATCTTGTTTTTAGCAGGAGACAACACACTCTTAAAATTGTACCGTTTTCTAAGAATTCGAACCAAAAACTATAGTAAAATGGGGTAGTGGAAAGTCTAAAAACCACAATCAATATACTTGTGTGTCATTCATGCAGCTGCATAAAGATTTAATTTTAGTTAATTTCTCCTCTCCATTTTAATGAAAACAAGTAAAAGAATTAAATTTTAATTGTTTGAAAACTAAAGGAAACTCTCAAATGATCATATAAATTTCATTTACACAAGAGAAAAGAGTGAGGATGCTTAAAGTTACTGTCTTCTGAAATTTAATGGAAGTAACAACTGAACAATGAAAAAAAAGCATTTTTGATGGGATTAGTCTTTTTACTTTTGAAGCCAAGAAAAAAAAAAAAAAATCACTTGAACACAAACACGCTTCCAATACATAAATTGGTTCACTAGAGAGGTAAATCCTATTTAAAGTTAAAGCATATATTTAGTGTGTTTATTGATTTGAGATCTGAAGAATTTTAACCACTTACTCAGTAGAGCATGTTTAATAAACATCAATTAATTATTGCTTTTATTTAAAGGAAGAGTCGCTTTTGGTTAAAGATAAAATCCAACAGAACTAATAGACATTCATATCAGATGGAAATTAAATTAAATTATCATGTTTGGTTTAATTTTCTGTCCATAAAATAAAAGTTCATGCAAATCAGTTTGTCATCTTCACAGTTTTCAGAAAAGCTTTAAAAAAGTAATTCAGATAGTGCCCTACTTTAAAAAGACCATTTGCAATTCATACAGCGTAGAACCTTGGTGTGCTGGACTATAATTAATCTAAATATACTATGTGGACTTCAATAAGGATTCATTGAATAAAATACTTTGTTCAGAAACTTTATGCAACATATGTTTCCTTTAAATGAACACAATCTGTGGGATTTAAGCTTTCTATTGAATATACAAAACCTTTCTAGATTTTATCTAAATATCCTTTAAAAGTTAGTAACTTTTCCAGAATTTTCCAGTACTATACTCAAACAGATTCCATTCCATACATGTTAGCAGTGGTAAAGGCATTAGACATTAAAATATCACTGCAAGTAAGTACTGCATTCATCCTCAACAAATACATATTTGTTACCAGGAATGAGCAAGGCATTAAAAATGTATAGGAGAATACATTTTTTGCCTCTCATAAACTTAAAAAAATCTAAAACCAGTGGAAACGGTATTTTTGAAAACACAGGAACTATGTACCAAGTTAACTTTTTTTTTAATACAACTTTATTAGTACCTGTTTATATATATGTTTTAAAGCACAGTAATGGACTCCAGCCTTGTAATAGAGGCTTGGTCATTCTAGTTCTGCTGGAGATGAGGCAGAGATGAGGAGGTCCATTCTACACACGGGCAGGACAAGCAAACATGTAGTCTGGAAAGTAGGCTGTAGCCCTTGAGCTTCATGTAGCTAAGAATGAAACAAATAGTGCCAGTTCCCCAGCACACAGACTAAATTATCTATTATACATGATTATCCTGGTGTGCTTTTGACCCAAAATGGCAAGCACTTTCCCTGAACATATTTCAGGAAGCAGCAGTCAGTAGTCCTTTCCAACAAAAAATTTGTAGTTGTTGCAGTACTTGAGAGAGCAAAAGAATTCAATGGTATTGTGCGACAAGTTAGTGTCAGTACAAAAGAATAGCTTAAGGTTTGTTTTGTTTACTAATATTTAGAAAGCCAGAAAAAAACTACATGGTATCCCACAGATCTTCCCTTAATTTATAAGGGGCTGTCGATTTTAATAAGGCTATTTATTTACCTTTTGAATCACAGTCTACTTTTCTTCCACTGAAGTTCTCTTTATATCAACAAAAACTCTTTAATTTATTCACACCACTGCAGATGTGTAGACCATCTACTTTTTACTTATGAAAAGTTTTCTGTATCTGGCCACTTTCATTAGTGCTACTATGTGGCATTTCTTTGTGAGACCAGATGACCACCAATGGCAAAAGGAAAGAGCCTGCTCTCTCACTGAGGGAATATTGGCTTTATTCTGGAGTCCTGCCCTGCCAGCTAGAGTGCTTTCCTGGTGGCTCACCGGTGCCCAAGAGCGCCAGGTTCCACCCGTGCCGGGGCTTTTTTTTCCGAGGGGATGGGCCCAGAGGCAGGGACAAGCCACTGCCCAATCAGGGACAAGGTGGGAGTGGAACAGAGTTGGGTTACATTCCAGTGTTGGGGATGGGCACAGCTGAGCAGAACAAACCACGTGATACAGCAAAAAGGGAACAGGGAAAAAACATTACAACTCTAATGAAACACAATATAAACCCAATTAATGCATTACAACATTTCCCCTTTGCTTATTAAACTGAGAAGGAGGAAGGCTCGGTTGGTGGGAGATGTTCAGAGTTCAGACCTTGAGTACCTTTAAAGTTGGAGAAGAAAAAAGGACATCTAGTGCAGATAAACTGTTCAGAAAAATACTGTTAAGGGAAGATGCTAATTAGGAGAGGGTTTGGTGCTTTCTCCTCCTCCAGGCAGCACTGACCACTTGTGGGGCCTCTGCAGGTGGCTTTGCAGTTTTAGGGATGAAAGGTTTCACCCACTCAGCTGGCACCCACTTGAGACCTGGGGGAGTGGACACACAGGTGTACCCACGACCCCAGGTGACCTGATCATGAGGACTTTTTGTTTCTCTGGTCGCTGGATCCTTTACTATCATGTCTGTTGACTTTTGCTGAAAGGCAGAACTGGTTAAAGCAGGATTATTTAATTTAATATTTATATTTTCTAGTTTTTTTGAAAAATTCCCTTTGGACCCTTGAGACCTCCCACCCCCATTGTCCTGAAAGTCCAGAAATTGCTTCTTTAAAGGGCATTGAGATGCCCAATGTTCAGCCTGATCACACAGGAGACACACTGTTCTTCTCTTGGGCGGTGGCCTTGGCACAGGTACAGGAGGCACGGTGTCTGCAGCAGCAGCTTTTTGTGGTGGCTTGACTCTGGAACTGCGGCTTCGATGAGCTTTTATGAAGGGAATCTTCCTGGCACACCCCTGGAGCATGTCATGTAAAGTTGGAGCTGGTTCTATAGACAGGCTGAGGATGGCTGCCTTGCACCGTTTGTTTGCATCGGCCAGAGCCATCTCCTCCAGGACCTGTTCCTGGGCTCCTTCATTCTTAACCTGTAACTCGATAGTACTGGTTAATCGCTCCACAAATGTTACAAAAGGTTCTGATGGAAGCTGCTTTATTTTACTGCAAGGTTGGAACGACCCATCGGGCTGGATTGAAAAGAATGCTTTGGAAGCAGCATCTTTAATGTGCTCAAAAACAGCTAAAGAAATTTCCTCAGCCTGCTTGAGGGCTGAGACCCATTCCCCATCACCACATAGATGTTTTAATCGAATTGGCAAATTCTTGTTATCAACAGCCGTTTCAGGATTTTGCCAAAGCTCCGGAAGTAAATCTTTTTGGAGGTTAAAGGGAATTGTAGGATTTGTTGCTAAATTTGCTTTTAAACAGTTGCAAAAGTATTCTCTTTCATATTTAAATTTGGCCTGACCTTTGCATAAATGAATTGCTTGTTGGGAGAAGGGATCCCAATTACTGTGGACAGCACCCCCTCTTTTTCACTGTTGATATGTGAAAGGGGTGGAAGAAAAGCCGGGATCACTTCCTGCTTCCGGGTTCCTGGCTCCCCCCTCCCCCCATCCTGGGGTGTGGGAACTTGGACTGTGGGCGGGGAAACCATGGGAAGCCGGGGCAGGGAGGGGCTGGAGGCTTGAGTCTCACGGGGAGGAGTTGGAGGGCGGAGGTTTGAGGGTAGGGGACAGAGTCAGAGGAGAGGGCAGTGCCAGGGGCGGCACCGAAGGGAGGGAGGGGTCTGGGGAGAGGAAGGAATTGCAAAAGGGATAGTGGGAAGGAGGGAGAGACAAAGGGAGAGATTCCTCGTGGCTCGAGAGCACATGGCTTCAGCCATTTTGGGGAACAAAGGAATCCCCTCCATCTTGTGACCCCCCCAACCTGGGGATCACCAAGATGGGGGGTTTGAGCACTTGGACTGCCTGCAAAGGTACAAACTGGGGAAAATTCACAAAGAACTGGTTTTTTTTCCCTTTTCATTTTGCTTTTGCAATGCAAACTTTATTTTTAAGCTGTAAAAGGCAAAATTTGATTTTCTTTATTATTAGAGGAGCCAGATTCAACTATTTTTTTTGTTATAGCCTCCCAAATTCCAGGAAGCTTATTTGCTCTAATGATCTGAAAATTGAGAAAATATACACTGAATTAATTTTTTCAGCTGTTTCTTTGGACAATGGGTCTTGCTATTATCCAAGGCACTTAAAATTTGATAACAGACTCTTTTTTGAGACACAGACAGCCTAGCACCCATTTTGGCTCAGATTTTAAGTTTCTGTGTCCCCTTTAACTGTGGCTGGGAAACTAAAAGTTAAAAAACACTCGCTGGAGAGAAAAAAAAAGCCAAAAAGGGGAAACTGTTTCCTTTTCCACACACCTCCCCCCCCCAGGCTGCTGAAAGAAACATGCTATTAAAGCACCCTGAAGGTTTACTCTGAAAGCAAAAACCTTTCCCGAAAGGAAAAAAACCCTTTTCCCTGAGGATCACTGCCTCTTAAAAAGATTTTCCCTTAGAAAACCCAAAGTAGTAATCACCAAAAATCCAGTGTTGAGACGAATCTTTCCTTTCTTTCCCAATCACTCCTTTTGCCTGAGACTGACCCTTTTTGCTGCAAAAAGAGCTTCCAGTCCTGGATCCCAGGGTCCACGAACATGTGGGAGCAGCCTGCCAGTCGGGGACTTCTTCGTAGCACTCCGATGGGTTCTTTAAGTCCAAAGGAGAAAACTACAGCCCTGGCCTGTGGAATCCTGTGTTTCGGAGACTCCACAGGGAACACCAAGCCTGACCGGTCTGCGTCTTTGTGTGGGTGGGCTACGTTTCGTGACTCATGTACCTGCGTGAGATTCCTCGGCCACGTGCTCTCCGAGTGGTTGTTCCAGCTTTCTGGGAGCCCCTTGTGCCTTCGAGCCCCATGGACTGGGCACCAATTGTGGCGTTTCTTTATGAGACCAGACAACTGCTGATGGCAAAAGGAAAGGGCCTGCTCTCTCACCGAGGGAATATTGGCTTTATTCTGGAGTCCCCTGCCGGCTAGAGCTCTTTCTCGGTGGCTCGCCGGTGCCCGAGAGCGCCAGGCTCCACTCGTGCTGGGGCTTTTTCCCCAGGGGGGACAGGACCAGAGGCCAGGACAAGCCACTACCCAATCAGGGACAAAGTGGGAATGGAACAGAGTTGGGTTACATTCCAGTGTGAGGGATGGGCACGGCTGAGCAGAACAAACCACATGATACAGCAAAAAGGGAACAGGGAAAAAACATTACAACTCTAATGAAACACAATATAAACCAAATTAATGCATTACAACATTACTATCTCTATTTATAAACATTAAGTTAGACAAAAATTTATTTTTTACCTGTAATTAAGAAATACATATGAGATAAGCTAAAATTCACTTCATCACCTCAAATATGTCAAGGTGTGTAAAGATAGATTGTTTCAATTTATTAACTGTCTATCACTGTGGGAAAAGGACATTGCTAAGATGAATATATGAAGTGGAATAGGATGGGTAAGGAAAAGCATTTCACTTATGCAGACACTTACAGGAACACATATGCACGGGTAGCTAAAATACATACCCAATACCTTCCCCAGTGACCCCACCAATGAGTCAGACCAGGCCAGCCTGGGGACATGTGACACTCACATCCCCCAGTCTCCAAATCTGGCTCCAGGCAGGACTCAGCATCAATGCCTTGAGTCCTCAACTTCTGTGTGTTTCAGGATGGTGTGACAGTATGTGATTGTGTGGGTTTATAACCAAATTCCAGGTAGGTGATCAGCCAAATCGCTCCATAATGGTATCATTCCTTACCTCTTTGTTTGCATTGCCCTGTCATCCACTGGTCACTATATTCAGTTTTTCAAGTTTTTGCTCAGCAAGGTCATAACACCAAGATTATTAAGTGAGCAGAAAATAATTTAATAGAAGCTTTACCCTTTGGCCTACCTTATTTTTTTTCCAAAGATTATTCTCTTTAAATTTTCTTATAATACCAGCAGGCAGACTGAAAATTGGAAGATTAGCATGAAACTCAGTGTTGAGTATCTGGTAAGATAATAATCTTTATTTGGAAACACTCTTGCCAAAGCTTTTTAACATGACTTTTGAAAAACAGACTAGCACTTGATTGCTTTACTTTTCATACCTTAAGCATGAAAGCTTGCTTGACACTTCTTTTAAAAACTAAGAATCAGAGTGTTTCTCAAAGAGAAAAGCATCCCTTTCCAGAGCAACTTTAATTTATAGAGTTTGGGTAGATTAGATAGCCCTGTATCATTTGCATTTATTGTAATTAATGCTTCAAAAGTTGCATTAACCTAAATAAGAATTACATCTCAAAAAAACCTTCTATAAGGCAAGAAAAAAACCCAACCTTTTTCTAGTATCTATTTAGATGCAAGATGAATATAATGAATTTTAGTAATGGACAGAGAAAGGAAGAAAGGCACAACTCATCTACACTATTGTCCCTTGTATTTGCTAATTGCTAAATTTGCTAAAATTGCTAACAATATTACGCTCAAAATCTTGTAGACAAGAAGTGGAAAAGACATCACATATGAAGTCAAGATTTTTTTTGTTAATTTGAACAAAGTGTGACTGACATATAATAAATTTGGTAGCAGTAGCCCAGTTACTGTAGTACTTTGAAGGGCATGTGAGAGGAGAGAAGGAATATTCCTCTTAGGATATGTGATCAAGGGCAGTTTAAATGCAAAAAGAGAATAATGAGAAAAGGAGGAAGCTGTATATGAGAACATCATGGACACAAACCTCACTGGACGGGATTAGAGAGACCGTAACAGACAAGACTCAGACCTGCTCACCGTAATAGAACTGCATATAGAATTAGGGAACAATTATTTCAGTAAGATTAACAGATGGAGACCTCATCAAATGGCATACTATGTAAAAGGGGAAGCCATAAACAAAATATACAGACACAAAATTGACAATCAGTGTAATGAAGACAAACACAAGTAATCAACATCCTCAGTCACGTGGAGACATGGGCTTTCAAGGAGCTACAGGCCAAACAGAACTATGTAACTAATAAGGAGGGTCCAGGAAAAGTGGAAAGTGTCAGAGTGGCTGTGCCAACTGATGAAAAACTGTGCGGGGCAAGGCAGTCTGTGGGATAAAGACAGGAAATGTTATGAAAATGGCTGGTCTCATGTAAAACATGATTCTGTGATTAACAGATAAACCTTAACTAATAGAAACCATTGGCATCACTGTCACTAAGTTAACAAATGTCATCGTAGAAAAAGAGAAAAAAAACCTTGAAAACTTACCCAGTCCTACTTTTTTGTTATATCAACTGTGAGATCTAACACACCCTAAGCACTACTGATACAAAGTATATTTCTTTAAAAAAAAAAAAAAAAAAAAAATCAGCAAATGTTGCAGTAGCCCTATTGTTTGAGTGTAGAAATTAGCCGAGACACAAATTTCTTCTTTATCAAAGCATGAAAAGGGTCCTGGCTTATTCCTCCTCACAGCTCAGCCATCCTTACTCCAACTATTCACTGACTGTGGCTGCAGCAAGCTCCCTTGCAGCCTCTGACTGCTGGTTATTTTCTGCTGAACTATGACTGCATGCATTGTTTTGCAGACTGTGAATACAGTCTTTTACCTAGCTAGACCATGGCTGCAAGTTCCAACAACAGGCTCTCACTGCAGACCCAGACTGACCACACAGAACTGACTGTCTCCTCCCAGGATCCTTCTTCTTCATGATTCCCCCATTCATAACCCTTCTCTCACCACCTAACCCAGTCCCTTCTATCACACTTATCTTTATTGGCTGTAGCTGTGACTCACTGGGGCAAGGCTGTATATGGTAATTAACACAGCTGTTAGTTATCAGGGATGAGGTCACTTGTATACCCTGCTCCTAAAAGCCAAGGAGATTTTGGAGCCTACATAAGCAATTAATACTGTTCTTATTAGAAAATTGTTTGACATCCAAGTGAAATTTTCTATAGTGTAACGTGTTACTATATTCTGTCATTCACACATAAAATACTTTCACATTTGCTATTTAAGTTTTAAGAACATTATTAAACAAACAAACAAAAAAAAACCCAAAAACCAAACAAAAAACATGCCCCCCACCCCCAAAACCCAAAAACCCCAAAAGCACACCACAAAACCCACAAACCACCCCCCTGCCAAAAAAAACCCAAACAACCAAATCCAGTGAGCTACCACTACCTTCTTAGCTAAATTCTAAGAACCACTAATAATTTTGTATTTTTTCCTCTGGACTCAATTCCATTGAGTTTCTTCATGCTAGAATTATGTCAGACAAGGCAGTACATATAATTTCTATCATGGTCCTTGGTTCACCAGTGGTGAACAAAAGATCTTCTGTAGCTAAAAACCTTATTAACTGAAAATTAGGGATGTCACCTGTCATACTCATGTGCTTGTTTCAGTCTAAAAGTATTACCATCAAAGAGTCTATTAATGATTTTGGAGAGCTAATATTGCAAACAGTTAAACAACAATGCATTGATACCCTTTCAAAAAGGACTTCCCTTTCTTTCTCTCTCTCGACCTTCTAAAATCCATTGATGTATGAAGACTGGAAAAAAAAAATCAAAAACTTCCAATGAATTCAACCAAGAAAAAGATTTCTAAAATTTATAAGTAATAGAAATATTAGATACAAGCCTAATTTCCTACATTTTATCCATATTTCATAAACTTTGCTATTTATAAAAATGTCATAATTGTTTCTTTTACAATGGCTTGTGGATTTGCATTGGCTTGTGAATCAATACTCTGTCAAAATTTAAACGTTTGAGTAATTTTCTAATGAAAACTGTCTCCATAAGTGAAAAAATCTGCTACAGATATAGGTTCTACTTGGAGTAGGGTACAAGCAGATCAAAGTAAATTCAGACCCTCACTTGTCTCCCCTAATATCATATATTGTTCTGTACTCCCCTGTTCTCCTGAGAAATGTTGCATTCCGAGGTTTGTCCCTGCCCCCCTTCCCTGTCAATCCTCCCATATTCCTCCCAGCCCCCTTCCTATGGGCCCTGCCTGTCATTCAATTGTTCCTCCCAGCTTCTAGAGGGTTCAGGTAAGGGCATCGAGTGATAGGGCAGGAGCCAAGGAAGTTCCTCCCTTTATGTTCTCATTGGTTTCTTTGAATGTCCCTCCAGCCCTGTTCCGCTCCCATATTGTCCCTCATTGGATGTTGGTTTGTCTCCTCCCTTAGCCCCTCCCCTGTATTTAATCCCAGAGCTCATTGCCCCAAGTGCTCTGGTGGAGTGACTCTCCTGAGGTTCAG
Source organism: Hirundo rustica (assembly GCF_015227805.2). Lineage (NCBI taxonomy): Eukaryota > Metazoa > Chordata > Aves > Passeriformes > Hirundinidae > Hirundo > Hirundo rustica. The sequence goes on along the minus strand of NC_053451.1, from coordinate 74,371,815 downwards.
ATGTCCCCGAGTGGGACTGAATAAACACCTCGGACTTTTCCCTCCAACTGAGTCTGACTCCTCCCTCCATCTTCAGCGAGGTCTCTCCCGTGATAAGGGGAAAACCCCCTTGGCCGCTTCTCTGGTTCCCAAAATCCAGAGGAGTGTTCCCCAACTGATCACAGTGTCAGAGCTAGCCTGGGTGGACAGAGCACTGCTCCAAGAAGAACACAGCGATGATATATGCTAGGTGTGTAGAAAAAAAGGATTGAAGATAAGGGTAATCAAAATTTGCATTTCACAAAAAGTAAAAGTTCTTATATAAGTAGAAGCTTACAAAAAACATATCTAACCACTACATCTATTGAACATGCAGCCCTACGTAATATGCATTGACAAAGAGGTCTGAGGTACTCCAGGCATTTCTAGGCTTTTCGATATTTCCTACTACCTTTGTAATGTAAATCCTCTATCATGTGACCTATCCAGCTGCATCTGGAGTATTGGGGTCCACTTCTGGGCTCTCCAGTATGAAAGAAATATGGCCTTACTGGAGTGAGTCCAACCCAGGGTCGCAAAGATGATTAAGGAGCACCTCTTACATGAAGAGAGACTGCAAGCCTAGGGCTGTTCAGTCTGGAGAAGATAAGCCTTAATGGAGATGTTATCAATCTGTATAATACTTAAGGGATGCAATGCATAGAAGGAAGCCAAACTATTTTTTCAGCAGTGCCCACTGGCAAGACAAGAGGCAATGTCAAATATTTGAATACTTGAAATACTATCTGAACATGAGAAAATGATTCTTTACTATGAGGGTTCTCAAACACTGGCACAAGTTACCCAGAGAGGTTGTGGAGACTTTATCCTTGAAGAGAGTAAAAACCCAACTGGACTTAGTACTGAGCACCATTCTGTAGTTGGCCTTACTCCAACAGGGAAGTAGAGCAGATGTTCTCAGGAGGTCCCTTCTACTCTGAATGAGGCAGTGTTCCAGTGCGATTATGTTATATCTCTACTAGAATTAACTTACAATAAATGTTTTGATGAAGCAACTAGCGTAAGTGAAGGCAGAGAGAAATCAGAGACAAGTGATACATACTCCTCTTAGTTTCTAGGGAAAAAAGCCCTCAACATACCACAAGTAACTTTGTCTTATTCTCTGTATTGGACTAATAAGGGGTTGATACAATGAAAAGATATCATAATCCTCTGACTCTCTAACAATGGTAAATTGGTAATTGCTGTTTAAAAAAAAAAATAACATTTGTGTATAAAACTGTTTATAAGTTATCAGTATTTGAGACATAAAACAATTCCCATGAGAAATCTACAGTGTAATAAGAAATTCTCTGAACAAAGGAATCTTATGAATTCCTGACACTATAAAAGATAAGGGCAGCCTGTACATTCACTTAGTGTGTAATTCCCTCTGTGAAAAGCCTTCAGAAACCTATAAGGCATTTAACTCCCACTTACAGTCTATTTGAAGTTGCTAAATGGGACTTCAAGACTGTCTGTGCACCAACCTGATGATCTTTGCCAGAATACAAGGCCCGATCAACGAGCTGATTCATATGGATGTACTTCTGTATTGAGGAAGGTGATTTAATGGGGTTCAGCACAGATCCAGATACATTTATTACGGATGCATCAGCCTAAGGGAATCAGGGACATATTCTTCTGAAAAAGTGAAATTCTCAGACTTCATAATTCCTGAAGTTCGGGATGGGCTTCTAATGGAGACAATAAAAAACAATTAAAAATTCATACTTTAACATCACAGAATAATCAGACAGTTAATCTTCCTAAGAATATGTGGGAAGTCAAAGAAGCAGAAACCTTTCATTTGTAACTTTTGTTTTGGGTTGTAGGTTTCATTATTCTTAATTAAGATACAGGCTAGGTTCTTTCTGTCTTTTTATTCTGCTGTACTTATTCTTCCTTTCTGTGTGGAATTTATGTGAAGAACCACTCTTCACCCAAATAAAGTTCAGGGACAGTTGGTGCTAAATGTAAAAAGCAACAATAATATTTTCTGACCACCACTACCACTCCAAAAGTCATTAAAATGAAATAAAAGAGTTAAGAGTTATTTTCTATTCCATGCAATTGTTTGGAGATAATGCAGCCTTCTCATTCCTATGTGCAGTGGTTTGTTTAGGAAATAGCTCAGCTTTTTATGAAAAGGAAAAGCAGTCCCATTAGGAAGTATAAGCTTACATACATGGTGTGGGTTTAGTGACATTGGTTTAAGGGTAGACTTGACAATGTTAGGTTAATAATTTGATGATCTTCAAGGTCTTTTCCAATTTAAATTATTTTTTAATTTTATGGTTCTATATGCCATCTGACTTCAGAGGTCTGAAGATACTACTACCCTTATCTGTATGTTTGTCTATTGCACATGTGCAATTTAAAAGACTTTCAGTTGTGTCTTAGAAGAGTTACTCTTCTCTTCTCTGAAGACTTATTGCAGGGTCCAACTCTAAAGCCAAATTTTTCCACATTCAATATTCAGACCTAAATTAATAGATCAAAGTACAAATATCTCAAAGTTTTGATATACAAGCAAGTGAAACCACACAAAGTAAGCACCTCAACATGCTGGAAGGAAGGGATGCTATTCAGAGGGATCTTGACAGCCTTGTGCAATGTGCACCTGTATCCGGGAAAGCCAGCTGTATCCTGGGGTGCATTAAAAGGACTGTGGCCAGCAAGTCAAGGGTGGTGATTATTTTCCTCTACTCTGCTCTTTTAAGACCTCACCTGGAGTCAGCACTGGGGTCTCCATCATAGCAAAGGGAGGCTCATGAAAATGATCAGAAGTCTGAAACACCTAAGCACCTCTCTTATGAAGACAGGTGACAGAGTTGGGATTCTTCAACCTGCAGAAGAGAAGGCTGCATGGAGACCTTATAGCAGCCTTCCAGTACCTTATAGGGGGATACAAGAAAGATGGAGAAAGACTTGCCACAGAGGCTTGGAGTGACAGGACAAGAGAGAATGGCTTCAAACTGGAAGAGAGTGGGTTTACATTAGATATTAGGAAGTAAGCATTTGCAGTGCAGGTGATGACACAGTGGGACAGGTTGCCCAGAGAAGCTGTGGATACCGTGGGAGTGCTCAAGGTAAGGTCGGATGGGACTTTGAGCAACCTGGTCTAGTGAAAACTCTCTCTGTCCTCTAGCAAGGGAGCTGGAATGATGATTTTTAAGGTCCTCTCCAACTCAAAATATTCTATGAGTTTATGATACTATGATTTTGTGATTCTTCAGTTTAAATATCCAAAAAAAGAAATGGCTTGTCTTTTCTTGTAAACCATACATGTAGTAAAAACAAACAGTTGTCTTTGTCCAGAAAAGGTTTATTTAATTGCAAAATGTTATATTTCCCCTCTTGATGACACATTTACTAACTCATACTAATGCTTGTTTGGTTTTTGAGCAAATTCATGCCAACATAACATAACTTTTCTGCATCTGTATGTAAGATGACACTCTTAAAGATCAATATGCACTAAATTAAAGAATCATTATGCAATATTTTTCCACCAAATTAAGGTACAGATGTCCCTTAAAAGAAAAACAGAAATTCGGCATATGTAAGTTGTGTTTACCAGGACAGTTTCTGTTGGACAACTTGTTTTCCTCCATTCCCACATTGTCTTCCCTCTGCACAACTGCTTTGTACTAACCTGTTGTACCACTTTACGAGGTAGTTACTCAAAGAACACATTTCCTGGGGCTTCTTTTTTTTTTTGTTTTGTTTTGTTTTGTTTAGTCATTTTTTCTGCTAGAAATAATTAATTAGGCAATTTTATTAAATTGATTGCAAAGCACTAATACATTTTCCAGTCCTCATTCTTTCAGAAGGAAAAAACAAAGCAAAATCAAAAAATGTCACGACATAGCTATTTCCTTCTCCATTCAGTTTGTCAGTATCTGGCTCAGCAAAAGAGCTCTTTAGACACTGGTGAGTGCACTGTGTAGGCAGTTTATTTTGTTGCCTGAGCATAGGCATATGATCCAAGTAATTACCATCTAATCACAGGTGATTCTAGGTCTGCCTCACAAGGCCAGGGTCACATATGCCTTGTAACACAAGCGCTAGACCCAGCTAAATACTTTGGGTGCGCTCAGGTACCTCAAATGGCAGTAGCTGCAGCAGTTCTGAATCAATTAAGGCAACTGATTTGAATCCCACACTCACACATGAGTGCAAATGTACATGTATATAGTCTAGAGTTGAATTTCTGAACGGCAGATCTCTAAATATTAAATTTAGTTGTATGACTCCAGACCTGAATTTGAGGTCTAGAAATTTTCTTTTAAAACTAAAATGCCTCAACCCTCAATTTACCTATAAAATTGTCCCTAGTCATATGCAAAACCCAAATACATGATGACAAGTCAGGATTAATCTAGACGTAGCTCAAAGCTGTTGGGAAGAAGTGTGATAATGACATCTGGGAAAAAGTTAATGTGTTTTGTAACACTAATGTTCTCTGGCTCTAAAGGAATCTTAAAATCCAATTTTATACTTCAGTGGGAATAAGTCAAGTCCTAATTTGATCCTAGTCCATTAGATTCTGCAGCTCCTTAGAAGTATGTTTGCTTGACATTGGAGCTAGTCATTCTAAGCTCCTTTCTTAGTCACTGGCGAGAAATAGGTATTTGTTCAAATAGAAGTATCTAAAATAGGTCAGCTGAATGAGAAACTCTAAGTGCCTGTTCTGTCTATTGATTATATGAATGTTTTACATGACTATTTCAGATAAAGACTCTGTGCTGTGGACAACTATTAGGTGAGATTAATCCACTCTACCAATTTATATTTGTTTGATGAGATTAATCCGTCACTAAGGATCTGAGTTAATATTTTCCTTTTAGAAATTCAAAGGAAATGGAAATCAAAGGGTGCAATTTTTTACCTTTTTAAGAACTTTTTATTCAACACGGCAATAAGCAAAGAGGCACTTTTTATAAAACTGAAGGGAAAATTTTTCACATATGAATGAAATTCTTACCTATCAATGTCAGAACTGCGTTTAAAGGTGTTAATTTTGGTGGTAATAGCAGAAGCTTCTTTTTAGCAGTCCAGCACTCTATTGAAATGAGTTTAATTTGTTTTGACGTGATTCTGAAGCTGGTAGGAGTTGATATGTATCTCGATAAGCAGATCTGGTGACAGGATCATGCACACATGCACATACTAGGGTGTGCATGGCAAGATTTCCTAAACTGGGGAATCCTCAGGAGCAGAGAGCTGCCTGAAGCCTGTAGCTTGCATGACAGTGGCTGAAGGACCTTGTCAGGGAGAGGAGCAACAGTGGCCAAATATGTCATTGCCCTCAGCAAAAGAAGCCTCTGGATACCACTAGTGACCAAGAGTGCTGAGAACAGAATGGGCAATTTGGGTGTGGCACATCAACAAGGACATGGCACAGCAGTTCACACAGAATTAGCTGCCACAGAAGGACATGCAGGAAGAGGACTGTAGCTCTTCCAGCTTGACCAGGGAGTAATGGCATAAAACTGCCAGAGGGCCATGTCAACTCTCTGTGCTGCACCCACGGCAACACAGCTGCCCAGACAGAGCTACAGTGGGAAATTGCTGCCACCTGGGTGTCAGGGTGCAGAGTGTGCTCTGCACCTCGGGAGGTGTGCCCAGGCAAAGGAAAATCCTCCACTTAGTGACATTGTTTTGGGAGGAGGAGAGTGGGTTGAGAAGCATCAGGGAGTCTGAGGGCAAAATTAAAACTGCACTGAAATACTTCTGGAATTGCATCCTACCTTTCCTGGGACAGGACTCACAGGCAGATAGGTAACATGATAAGAAGGATTCCCTAGCATTTCTCCACCTGGCTGAATGTGGAGACTTAAAGGTGTAGAGGACAATGGGAAGTTTCTGCTTGGGACAACAGATGCACCTTCTCTGTCTTGCCCTGACAGAGGAGGTACAACTGAACACCAAAGAAGGTTTCAAGCATCAGCTTGTTATAGATAACCTTGTTATCTAAAAGTCTCTCATGCCTTTTCTCTGTAGCCTCCCATGGGTAGCTCCACACAACTCTGGCTCTTTCTCTCCTTCTCTCTGCCTTCAACAGCTCCAATTCATATCTTCCTATCCCTACCACAGCCACCTAACCCTGTCTGTTCCTCATGTAACACCTTACCCTTCTGTCCCTTGCATGACCTCCTATCCCTTCCTCCTCACAGCACAGCCAGCAGACTCCAACTGACTCTCTACCACCTAACTCACTCTTTTAACACACCCATAGCTGTCAGGGCAAGGCTGTTCCCACTCTTTTGTAATTGTCACAGTTGCGATATACTGGAGGCAAGATTGCCTTCAGCGCTATTTCTATCTGTCTTCCCACATTGTCCCACCTTTCCAGGTGCCCTGGCAAGTGGAACCTATGACTAGGACAATGGTTCATCAAGGTTGGAGGTGTCTCCAAAGTTATGTCAGCCCAAGTCCTGTGTCAAAACTGCTTCCATAAAGCAAAAAGATGGTTCATTGTCACAGGTGACTGTCTCCTGAGGGCAATCAAAGGCCAAATATGCAGCCCAGACCCACATCTTAAGGAAGCTGAATAAAAGCAAGAAAGTTTCCTACGCTGCTACAGCCATCAGATTATTAGCTTTTCAGGTAGGCAGCGATGAATTTACAACTAGAAGTCCAAGGGCAATGGGTTTATAAAAGGCAGGTCATGCTTCACTCATCTGATTTCATTCTACAAGAAGTGACCCATTTAGTGGGTGATTCAAAGTGGGTGAGTGGAGATGGTTCACGTGGCCTTTAGTAACATTTTTCACAATGATTCCCACAACATTCGCCTGGAGAAACTGGCTGCTCACAGCTTGGATGGGTGTAGGGCACTGGTGAGGCTGCACCTTGAATCCAGGGCTCAATTTTGGGCCCCTCACTACAGGAAAGACATTGAAGTGCTCAGATGAGTCCTGAGAAAGGCACCAAAACTGTGGAGGGGTCCAGAGCACAAGTCTTTTGAAGAGTGGTTGATGGAAGTGGCAGTATTTGACTGGGAGACAAGGAGGCTCAGGGCAGAGAGACCTTGCAGCTGTCTACTGCTACCTGAAAGGAGGTGGTAACAAGGCGAGTACCAGTTTCTTTTTCCAAGTAACAAGTGATAGGGAAAGAGAAAAATGGTCTCAAGTTGTGTCAGGGGAGATTTAGCTTGGGTATGATGAAAAATTTCTTCATAAGAACAGGCTTCCTGGAGAAGTGGTTGAGAAAGCATCCCAGGGAATATTTAGAAGTCATGCAGATGTGGGAATGAGATGCTGGAGAGCAGCACTGCAGTAAAGGACCTGGGGATCTTGCTCAATGGCAAACGGAATATGAGTCAGCCAGGAGGGTCTTACTGACTGGGGGGCGGGGGGGCAGGGGGACGGTCCATCAGGCTATCCTGGGGTCCATCAGGCAAGGGAAGTGATTGTCCTGTTCTATCCTGCTCTATCCTGCGGCCTCTCCTTGGGTGCTGTGCGCAGGTTTGGGCACAAAAATATAAAAAAAAAAAGATAGAAGAGTGTCCAAAGGAGGTCTTTGAAGATAGTGAATGGTCTGGAGGGGAAGCTCTACAAGGAGTCACTGAGGTAATTTGGCTTTTTGAACCTGGAAGAGAGAGGAGATCTCATTGCAGTCTACACTTCTTCGTGAAGGGAAGTGGAGAGGCAGGCACTGGTTGCTCACTTTCTGGTGACGAGACACAGGACTCAAAGGAATGGCCTGAAGTTCTGTCATAAGAAGTTTAGTTTGGATATTAGAAAGAGGCTCTTCACTCAGGGGTTAGCTGGGCACTGGAACAGACTCCTCAAGGTAGTAGACACAGCACCCACCTGATGAGAATCTTAAGAGGCATTTGTATGTTGCTTTCAAGCCCATGGTGTGATTCTTTGGGCTGTTCTCTGCAGGGCCAAGAGCTGAACTTCAGTGATCCTTGTGGATCCCTTTCAAATCAGGATATTCTATGACTATAAAAGTAATTGGCCTCTGTGTGACATTTTTATATAACATTTATGCTTGTGCATGTATGTAATTCAAGCCAGAGTACTTAGCAAGTAGATGACAAGAAAGTCTAGGAGACAAACACTGGGGAGATCTTAGGTTTAGAACTTGATAATGGGGTGGGGCTGTGAGTCATGGGACATTGTACATTTCAATGCCAATAGCTCAAGACATCTGGAGATCTGGAAGCCACTACTAGGTTGGCTGATTTTCAACAATTTATAATGTATATAAATATCTGTATATGCATAAGTATAGGTATTCTGTCAGCAGATTTCAACCTTATTTAGGAAAGAGGAGACAGCCATCAGCCTATCCATGTTTCTTTCAGGGCTATGTTTTTTGTCTCTGCTGATCCATCTGATTAGCCATGTGTATGTATATTGTGTTTGTGTGTATTCATGCATGCTTGGCTATCAGGAATTTGTGCTCACCCGTGCCACTGGCTAGACCTGAAGACAAAGAGCAACAGCAGTCTCATACTCATCAGGCTATTGGATTCAGCAACCTCTCACACTTGTACTGTTGATGCTGTCAAAACACTTATTTTATGCAACCTCCTCCGCCTCACTACTTCATTTTTGACTGTAGTGAAAAATGGGGAATCTGATAACCCATTTGATTCCAGGTTTCTTTTTTGTTTGTTTGTTTTTGTTTTTGTTTTTAATTGTATGCATCATGAAAAATTTCTAAATTGAATCTGAAGAAAGCAGGTCATAAGTTGAATGCTATCTCATTATTGAATCCCTTGAGCACAATATCTGGCTGGAGATAGAGAAAATAATCTTCTGTATAGAAGTGGCCCATTTTCTTTCTATTCAAACTAAAAAAAAAAAAAAAAAAAAAAAAAAAAAAAAAAAAAAAAAAAAAAAAAAAAAGTTGTGAAAAACTTTTTTTTTTTTTTTTCTCGTTTTTTTTCTCATGTTCACAGCATGCTGTTTCTCTCAAGAAATTCCATAAACAGTGCGGCTGTTCTGCTGAGAGTTTACTGCCTCTGACATGCCCATGTTCTTCTCTGGGATCCAGTGAAGTGAACTGGAAGAGGGTGAATGAATTGGGCACAGTAATGATGTACTCCTGGTGAGTCCATTCATAGACAGACCACAGCAGTCAAAAACATTCTTTTTCAGGCATAGCAAGAAAGATTAAATCTGTTAGGATTTGGAGGAGAATTTTCTCTACATCTTCCCTTAGGATACACGCAGTGACATTTCCATAACAGTCAGAAAAGGGAAAAAGCATTGCTCATAACAATGCTTTGCTACAAGATCTTATCAGATAATCAAGGCCACAAAAAGAAAATGCTGATTATTCTCATCTCCTTAAAAAAGGAGGCAAATGTCTCCAGTGACGGGCTATCTATCACTTTCTTTTCTCTTAGATGAATGTTTTAAATGTTGTCAGAAAGTCTGAATAAGTAATCCTAATTCATCTGCTGGGCTTCACTTAAACGGTAAGGTCCTTGCCATTCTAGTATTGTTGCTCCAGGGATGAGAGAAAGGCTATGAACATCTATTTGCTAAAGCAACATTTATTTATACTTGATAGCATGAAAAGGGTCTTTGATATAATTAAGAGTGTTGCTTAGAAGTAAATTACTCTTTAATAATACTAATCAAATCTTCAATGACACTGAGAATGACACCTGAAAGCAAAACATAGCTTGTAAAACACTCAGGAAATAATTATAATATAAAATCTGTGACTTTTTCAGAATGGAAGATTCAAAAACATTCACAGGAAGATGTTACTGGCAATACTTGTTTTCTAACTTCGGCACTTTCAGGGAAGTTGGCAAGTAATTTAATAGAAGACTATGTAGATTAATTGTAACAGTAATAGGATTAGTTTTAATATTCCAAGTAATGTACAGTGTTTCATAGCATAAGAAGTAAAAACTCTTCTGGAATAATCATGAGGGTTCCTTTACATACTCCTAATTCTAGCTGACTTTCTGAAAGCGCCAGACAAACTTCAGAATATTGGGAGAGACTTTCAAAAATGGTGGAGCTGCTTTGATGTCTGAATCATGCATAGAAAGCTGAATTAGCCAGCTCACTGATGCAGAATAGCAGTACTTTCCTCTGGTAGACATGTCTCCTCGGGGTTGAAGCAGGGGGCGTCTAATTGAATCATTTCCTCATTCAGCTCAAATACAACAAATATGTAGCTCAAATCCAGAGTATTTGTTGTGATTATTCATCAAAATATAAATATTAAATATTATAAATAAATCCAGGAATTATTTTTTATTGAAAATAAAACATGAATATTATCAAATTTATCTTTCAAGTCCCTTTGGAAGTATTACTTACAGAAATGTACAGAAGTTAAGTTTATTCTTACAGGTCTCTTGGAAATGTTTCTACAGTTTCAAAATATTTTCTCTTTCTTTCTTGCCTCTCTATATCACCTTTCCTCTGCTTCTTCTGAACTCTTTATTGATGAAACTGAAAAGGTTTATCCATCTTGCAGTTTCAACAGTTTTATTCCTTCAAAGCACATTGGAAAGGTAATAGGAAAAAGAAGATGCAATATTGAGTCTTCATTTCAGAAAATTACTTATCCTCCCCCCAAAACCCATCCTCTCAAATTAATTTGACAGCAGATAGTACAATTATATACCACCTCCTTGTACTTCAGTTGACTGTACTCCAACACTTAGCAATGCTACTGCATAATATTGACTTAAATTTCTGGAAAGAATTGTTGCATTGTGAAAAAGATCTGTGACAAAGCCTGTGGACTACAGCCTTGCAAGATGGGAAAAGTAAAATTTCAGAGAGAGGTAAGTTTTTTGAGATTAGTCTAACTGGCAGGTAAAGGACTCAAGACAAAAAACAGTGGAATTAAAAGGGAAAAAAAATAAAATATTCAATGGATGGCTACTCAGCAGCATCCAGAATCAAACTGTTTCAGAATCTTCTTTTCCTACAAGGCAGCTGCCTAGCTAACAAAGATCTCACTGGATTGGTGAGAATAGTGCTGAACATTCTAGCTCATTAGACCCAACTTCATAATGTAGCAAATAAGTAACTTGATTTTTATTTTTAATTTTTGTATATCTTTATGCAGTATCTCAGTGAAATTGTCTCAAAAAGGCCCAGGATTTTACAACCTGGGACGGTTACAAGGTAAGGAGAGGTCAAAGAACTTTTCATTTGTATCATGAGGAAAATGCTAAAGAGGTAACAGAAGTGTAAGAAATGAGGAGGGATATAAAATCAATATGCTTCTGAAATGGCTGATCTAATGAAGTGCTTTTATTAAATCAGGATTTAACAAAATAAATTGGAAAGGTACACATAATTCCAAAGCAATAAAGATGTTGTGAATATACAGTTTGATAAGAAGCTGAGTACTGAACTCTTAAAGGAAGCACAGCACCTCCACTTGTCCTGGATTACTTGTTTTCCTTCATCTCAAAGGTTATTCAGCTACTACCAGTATTTCTGAAAATCTTAGACAAGTGAAGATAAACCTCTGGAGGAGGAGAAACACAAGCTGGAGTTTATTTCCAGTAATTTTATGTTAACGTGTATCACTGATATTTCTCCATAGGTCATGACCATGGGAAGCAATGCATGTGTTTTAGCTACAACTGCCCCTGTGATCTAATGTGCAGCAGCCATGAGTGCACCTATGGGCAGAACACTTGGATATATTTGCTCAAAGGGTAGAGAGTAGTGATGGCTAGAATATGTTAAAAAAAATAAAAATCAAGAAATATCTTGAATATTTCAAAATTTGAAATGACCTTTGATTATTTGGACTTTTGATTCTTGTATGTAAGGACTGTGAAGTATCCTTGCACTGGTTCTTGCTGTGTAGAAAACTTGTAAACCCCACATTTTCTCTAATAAAAGAAAATTGCACCCTAGCATTCAAAAGTCTGTTAGGATGAGAGAAGTAAATCCAGCTATTGGGAGAGTTGAGAAATGGGCTTCAATTGAGGAGAATCCCATCTTTCTGATAATTATATGTATATCAATAGATAAATATTGAGACAGATAGAAGTATGAGTATTCTTAGCTTAACAACTATGGCACATATTTGACTGTTCTGGTTATTCTAGTAGGTCTAACTTTCTACTGCTCCAGTCTTCATCAATCCTTGTACCCACACCACAGAACTTGAGACTATGAATCCTGTCATAAATTATAACTTAACTTTATGGGAAACATTATAGAAATGAATTATGAATTATGCAGTATATGTGATATAATATGCATAATATAAAATATAATTATATTAATCATACAGTAAGTGAGGCTGTTGTCAACACTGCCTCCACCCCAATTATCTTTGATTCTAAGGAAAAAAACTGCATATAGCTTAAGACAGGTGAAGGTAAAAAGAGAGGAGAAAAGGATATTGCAGTAAAGAAGAGGAGTAGAAGGAGGAGTAAAGAAATTAAAAAAAAAATACATTGGAAAATAAGTATCTGCAGCAGAATCAGGTTTGGAAGTGGCTGGCTTTAGAGTTTGTCATGAATGCCCTTTCCCCTTTTTTGGGGGGGGACTGAGAGATTAAAAGGAAAAAAAAAATTCTACACATATTCTCATTGCTGAGCAGTCATATATCCTTACAAATTTAGAAAGAACAGTACTTGCAGTAAAATAAAATTTTGAACATTCTTAAAATGAAAAGAAAATTAGGTAGACAAAAATTATAATTAAGGTGGTAATCATCAGTTTCTTCCATGGAAGAATATCTAGGCTTAACTATATCTTAAAATAATATTTGAAATGGTTGAAGTAGAAGTACATTACCTAAACGAAGTAAGATCAAAACCTAGTGACCTTTCAGGACTATCACATCTGCTAAATTGCTGACTATCTGCACAGTTGTTGTCAAGCCAGTGTTTGATATCTGCCTTCAGGTTTATTCCAATATGTATTAAATATTCATTTATGACAGAGTAATGATCACCTAACAGAATTAAAGTTATTTATTCAATTATTTAATAGAAGAAATCTCATTGACACATGAACTGTTCTATTTTCTCTTTAAATTCTGCCATCAGTTTTGTAGCAATATTTCCCAGAAATAAATTATTTAAATATCCACATTGCTAATATAGAATTAACTTATAAACTTCCTTGCAGACAAAACTTTTAAATGTCTTTGTCGCAGTGTCCAGAAATCGCGCTGACCAGCGCAGCCACAGGCTAGCTCAGTGTGTCTCACTGCGGCAACGTGGTAAATTTGGAGCGGCGGACAAAGCGCGCCGCTTCCTCCCTGTGGGAACTTGGATCCCACCGTCAGCGACGGGCACGTAGATGATGTAAGCGACCCCGGCAGCTAAGAGAAAGGCGGACTCTCCCGAGCAGGATGTAACGTAGGTTTATTGAGGCAGAGGAAGCGCGGGGCTCTGCACTCTGCACCTGCTGCCCAGGAGAGACCCCAAGGGCAGGCGTGCGGCAGTTTTTAAGGGGGGGTGGAAACGGGGGTGGCGACAACCGGTCAGCCAGTCACAGGGATCGGGGGGGTTAACCGGGGGTGTGAACCATAGAACTGGGGACCAACCACGAAATGATGGGAGGGGGTCTCCAGGGCCCCAGCCTATCACTCGACACCCCTCCTGGAGTTTTCTAGAAGCCAGGGAAGGGTCCCCGAGTGACAGACAGGGTGACCACGAGGAGAGAGGGGGGGATTGACAGCGACAGGTGCAGGGAAGGAATGAATGACAGAAAACGTCTGGTTATACAGTAGACAAAACAACCAATGCAGAACACAGGGGTATACAGTGGACTCAACCATTATAAAAATAACTTAAAAAATCTTACAAAAATAACTTAATAACTTAATAAAAACAATTCTCACACCACCACATGTCTTGAAGTGTCTTTCATAAGCAAAATTTTAATAAATTCCTGGTATAAACATTATTTTGAAAAAAATCTCAATTAAAGAAGAAATGTTTCAAACATGAGTTACAATTAGCCTGAAAGAGCACATAGTCATTTTTCTAAAATGTAACACCAGACTGTACCCAGTATTAAATGAGATCTAATCAAACTTTCCTGTAATTACTTTTCTCTAATTTGTTAACATAGGTTTTAACCTGGCTTAGAGTTCAATGTGATGACAAACCACGGATTTACTTTCTTCCCTAAGGTAACTGGATACCTCAAAACATTAAACAAAATGTTAAATAATCAATTTTGTACACATTGCTAGTATTACACCTGACATCAAAGGTTACATTATTGACATTGAATTAAGTGAATTTTATGCTTGAAAGAAGGATGCTGTGGTGAATTTTACATTATAGAGTCTGTGAAGGACATGTTATCCCAGTATTTCATTTAAAGTTGTTATTACAGTATTTATTTTATATAAAAGTAGAATAAATAACTCTCCTAACTCAAAGAAAATATGAATGATTTAAAATAACTAAGTTTAGTGAAACCAGATTATTTAATGAGCTGAGATGTAAAAGTACAGTAAGTTAATAAGTAAACCAAAAGTGTTAAAAAAAGTTTCAAGTCCTAAGCATATTCTCCATCTATCCTTAAAACTTTATAGCTCCAAGGGTTTAAAAATATTAATGACTACAGCCTTATATTGTGGATGAGTGCATACACTCTGCGGTTCAAGAAATTGTTTAAAAACTGAAAATATAATTTCAATCTCCCAGTAAGGTCTGTTTAGAAAATATTTAAATAAATTAGGCTATTCCTAATGTGTACTATGGGTGCAAGTGTGAGTGATGGATCTCTGAGAAGTAATGGGATTATGTGAAGACCTGGTGAAACCATAATCCCTGCTTTGAATACTAGAAGTCCACCTCTGTAGTGTAATTCCAATTACAAGAAGAAGAAAAAAAAAAAAAAAAAAAAAATAAAGAGCAGTAGTTTAGTAGTTTTGGTATGCCCTGAGACATTATTACACCTTGGTTTGATGGCTCAGCCATTAAAATCATTTATCAAAAATCAGAAGAGTAAAAAGTGCCTGTAATTTCTTCTAGTCTTCCAGAGCTAATGTAGTGCAGCATCGTGAATTAATGGATTTTGATAACATGTACTTCATAAAATCAAAAACCAGGAGCACCAGAAGTGCTATTTATTAATATTATAATAATATTAATAGGTGCTTGCAACTGGAATTGTTAAAGACAAGAGTTCTATGACAAGGGTTTTGAAATCTAAAATGGATTTCCCATGTATACCAGCCAGTGGCCCGTCTAAAGCACTAATAAGGGAACATTATTGTAACTTTTTCCCATGCTTTTCAATGGCTAAGTGTTGCTGTGTATTATTTGGGTTTTTATTGCATTTCATTTTTCTATTGGGTTCTGTAATGGTTTCTTCTGTACTCCCCTGTTCCCCTGGAAAATGTATCATCCTGAGGTTTGTCCCTGCCCCTTTTCCCTGACCATTCTCCCACAGTTGGAATGTAATCCAACTCTGTTCCACTCCCACCTTATCCCTGATTGGGTAGTGGCTTGTCCCCACGTTTAGCCCCTTCCCCTGGATGTAAGCCAGAAAAGCATGTAGAAATCTCTCTCTTGGCTGGGGGACAGGGACCTGGCCTCTGACCCTGCACGGGCAGGACCACAGGAGAAAGACTGAATAAAGCCCTGATTTTCCCCAGATCAAGTGCAGACATTCCTTTGACACTGACGGGAACCTGATCTCTCTAAAGGAAAAGGTTCACAGCTGCTCTGGGATCTATGGGGCCCTGAGGAAAAATCCTTCCAACTGTGGTTTGTCTCTTGAGCTAGCCGAGGCAAAAACGGAGCCGGGGCTCCAAGAGAGAGACTAGCCACAACTAAGTAGTTGAAAATTTGCTACTTTTCCACATAAAAATGTCACAATTCAGTGTTAAAATCACTATTATTGTGACTCTGGTTTTAGCACTCATCAATAATTCAAATTTATCACCATTTCATTAACATTTAAGCACCACTGTACTGTTCACAGTGATTTTTTAAATTAATACGTAGTATCAAAGACATACTTTCCCCACTAACAGTTATATGCTTGATTTCTCTCAAAACTGTAGCATTCAAAGGCTATGTCCTTTCTGGTGTGCTAGAGATGAGTTTGTCTTATATTTTGTCATAGTAAAACAGTGAGTTACACACGCTATTTTCTTCTCACAAATTTAAGAATATGAAATAGTAAGGACTTGGTTACCTCTTCTTTGGAGAGTGTTGTGGTTTAACCCTTGTAGGCAGCTAACCAATACAAGCTGATTTTTTTTTTTTTTTTTTTTCCTAGTCAACGTAGTTCTTTATTCATTTCTCAATATAGGACATGGAAGAGAATAAAAAGGGTGAAGGTGGAACACCCCATATGTTGAGGTAAAATCATTTTAAGGGGTAAAGGTGCATATGACAGCTAAGCTAAGCAAAGCAAAGCAAGGAATTAATTAACTTCTTCCCATCGGCTGTCATGTGTTTAATCACCTCCAGGAAAAGCAGAGCTACATCATATGTAACAAGAACTTCTGAAGCCAGATATCATAAATTCCAAATGCCCTCTACTCCCTCCTTCTTCCCCGCTAGTTTCTACTGCTGAGTATCACGTTATTCATTTAAGAGGTGGACTTGACAATCCTTTTGGATACTTTCCAACTCAGAATATTGAGTGTGTGTGTGATTAAATGCAAATGGTAACTGAGATATGGTATAGATTGATTTTAACTGAACTGGGTCCACTTGCATCAGCCATCCCAGGTACATTACCTCCCAGCTTCCTGGTCAACACCAAATTCTTGCTGCCTCATTACAGGTGCAGCATGAGAAATGGAGAACGTCTCGGTATTTATCACAAATAAATAGGTCTCAAAACATAATCATGAAGGGTATTAACAAAAACAGGTTTCATATAAATTTTTGAAACCATTAACCATATCTTGTGTCCAGCTACAAGGTTCCTTCAATTACTTACTACATTAATGAAGCATATAAAGAAAAATCAGATTAGATTAAAATCAGATTAATTAAACATATATATATATATATTTGTAGAGTGGGGATGCAAAATGAAATTCCAAAAGTTCTTGGTGTGAACAGTGTTCCTGATCTTGAGTTTATAGGGTGTTCTAAAGAGGAAACAGGGAGGATGAACCACCACAATGCTGTGCAAGAACCATTAGCAGTAACTAAAACATTAGTGTATCACTGAAACTGTATTACTGTTTATATCCAAAATGCAGTGCCACACATTCTATTATGAAGAAGAGTAACTAACAGAGCCAAAACCCCTGATGCAGCTCTATGACAAAGCATATTTGATATCCAAGCCAACTGCCTTGCATTACATAGATATTTTTAAGTAATAAGAATAGGAAAAATAACAAGTAACCAATGATCACTTTTTAATTTTATGTTTTCACCACTATGTAAAATGTACATCATGTTTATGATGCTAGCTAAACAGCATTATTACAAGTATACCACTGTGTTCTCATATGCTTTCCAGAATAGGTTATTTATTAACTGCTTTTGTAATGAATCTGAAATAATAGACAGATCTTGCTGTGAGGAGCAGGTGAGGCACAGCAGAGGAATTTTGCCTTTCTCTGCTTTCTATATCCCCATACATGGCATCTTCACAAGATGTCTGAGATAGCCATCCTATAACCTCAAATCCAAATACAAAGGTAAGGAAAGAATATTTTAACAGGCAGACTCAGTGATGAGAATTTGTATTTCTTCTGTGTGTGTTTGGCTTTGGTTTTTTTGGTTGGTTGGGTTTTTTTTCCTGTTTTTAATGTGAATCCCATCCCAGTTTTATATAGATCTATGGTTATTTCTCCAATATTTGCACAACTACAGTATTTGAATTACCCATCCTTACAAGAAGGGCAGATTAATAGCTTCTCATGTACTACTAAATTGAGAGATTAACAACTACTTGCATAGACAACATCAATTCTGAACCAGGCATTACAGAACAATGCAGAAGTGGAACATTTTCTGGATATTAAGCTCAATTCTTCACTGCATCAACTTCAATTTTCTATGCTTCACTGCCAAAATAGGGTCTTCCAGCTGGTAGCATAATGAGCTGGACTAGACTAACTTC
This sequence comes from Hirundo rustica, assembly GCF_015227805.2. Taxonomy (NCBI): domain Eukaryota; kingdom Metazoa; phylum Chordata; class Aves; order Passeriformes; family Hirundinidae; genus Hirundo; species Hirundo rustica. The sequence continues at coordinate 74,353,765 of NC_053451.1, read as the reverse complement.
ACATCAAAATTGACTTTTGTGGTGGTGCAGAACTGTTTTATTAGATTTTTGTAAGAAGTTTATGTTATGGTTCGTTTCACTGTATCCCCAATTCTGTATCCCTTTTGTGTTGTCTGTATATTAAGGTATTTTGTGTCAATCATCCCATACCTCACATGACATGTAACATCCCCTCTGCCCCAACCCCCCTCTCTGGGGCAGCTTGCCTATCACTCCCGGGGTCCCTCCCAGATTGTGAAATCTCCGGCAGAGGGCTTCAGGTGATAGGTAGCCTGGGGGAAATTCCTTTGGCTCTGGATTTTAGTGGTCTGAAGCTTGGGGGTGGGCACACCTTGTTACCCCCTGAAACCCCTGATTTGTGGTCTTTTTTGTATCCTCCCTGGGACCCTCCCCCGCTTATAGGGGGTGGGAGGGAGGAGCAAACTCTCTCAGCCGCCAGGTTCTCAGCCTGGAAGCTCTCTCAGCCGCTGGGTTCTCAGCCTGGAAGCTCCGAGCCGCTCGCCTCGGAGCTTGGAGATCTCTGCTAATAAACATCCTTTAACCTGCTAAGCTGAGAGCCAGCCTTTTCTCTTCTGCTGCTGTTGACTGTCACCTTTGGGTCCAGCTGCCAAGCCGAGAAGCCAAAACGAACTGGAAACTTTGTGTCTGTGTTGACCCGAGCTAGCTGGAGGTCAGCTCCCACCCGGAGCGGGGACGCAACCGGACAGACTTTAAAACTGGATTTGAATTCTAAAGGTGCGAAGAATGGATTCTTTTTCTTTTCTTTTCTTTTCTTTTCTTTTCTTTTCTTTTCTTTTCTTTTCTTTTCTTTTCTTTTCTTTCTTTTCTTTTCTTCTCTTTTCCTCTTCCTTCCTTCCTTCCTTCCTTCCTGCCTGCCTGCCTTCCTTCCTTCCTGCCTGCCTGCCTTCCTGCCTTCCTGCCTTCCTGCCTTCCTTCCTGCCTTCCTTCCTCCCTTCCTCCATTCCTTCCTTCCTTCCTTCCTGCCTGCCTTCCTTCCTTCCTTCCTTCCTTCCTTCCTTCCTTCCTGCCTGCCTTCCTTCCTGCCTGCCTTCCTGCCTTCCTTCGTTCGTGCCTTCCTTCCTGCCTTCCCGCCTACCTGCCTTCCTGCCTGCCTTCCTTGCTTCCTTCCTTCCTGCCTTCCTTCCTGCTTTCCTTCCTGCCTTCCTTCCTGCCTTCCTTCCTCCATTCCTTCCTGCCTTCCTTCCTCCATTCCTTCCTGCCTTCCTTCCTGCCTGCCTGCCTTCCTTCCTTCCTTCCTGCCTTCCTTCCTTCCTTCCTTCCTTCCTTCCTTCCTGCCTTCCTTCCTGCCTTCCTTCCATCCTGCCTCCCTTCCTGCCTTCTTTCCTGCCTTCCTTCCTTCCTGCCTTCCTTCCTGCCTTCCTGCCTTCCTTCCTGCCTTCCTTCCTGCCTTCCTTCCATCCTGCCTCCCTTCCTGCCTTCCTGCCTTCCTTCCTTCCTGCCTTCCTTCCTGCCTTCCTTCCTTCCTTCCTGCCGGCCTTCCTGCCTTCTTTCCTGCCTTCCTTCCTTCCTGCCTTCCTTCCTGCCTGCCTGCCTTCCTTCCTTCCTTCCTGCCTTCGTTCCTTCCTTCCTGCCTTCCTGCCTGCCTTCCTTCCATCCTGCCTCCCTTCCTGCCTTCCAGCCTTCCTTCCTTCCTGCCTTCCTTCCTTCCTTCCTGCCTTCCTTCCTTCCTGCCGGCCTTCCTGCCTTCTTTCCTGCCTTCCTTCCTCCTGCCTTCCTTCCTGCCTTCCTTCCTTCCTTCCTTCCTTCCTTCCTTCCTTCCTTCCTTCCACCTTCCTTCCTGCCTTCCTTCCTGCCTTCTTTCCTTCCTTCCTTACTTCCTGCCTTCCTTCCTGCCTTCCTTCCCTGCCTTCCTGCCTTCCTTCCCTCCTTCCTGCCTTCCTTCCTTCCTGCCTTCCTTCCTGCCTTCCTTCATGCCTTCCTGCCTTCCTGCCTTCCTCCTTCCTTCCTGCCTTCCTTCCTTGCTTCCTTCCTTCCTGTTTCCTTCCTGCCTTCCTTCCTTCCCTGCCTTCCTGCCTTCCTGCCTGCCTTCCTTCCTTCCTTCCTTACTTCCTGCCTTCCTTCCTGCTCCTTCCTTCCTGCCTTCCTTCCTTCCTGCCTGCCTTCCTTCCTTCCTTCCTTCCTGCCTTCCTTCCTTCCTTCCTGCCTTCCTTCCTGCCTTCCTTCCTGCTTTCCTTCCTTCCTGCCTTCCTGCCTTCCTTCCTTCCTTACTTCCTGCCCTGCCTTCCTTCCCTTTTTTCCTGCCTTCCTTCCTTTTTCCTGCCTTCCTTCCTTCCTTCCTGCCTTCCATCCTGCCTTCCTTCCTTCCTGCTTTCCTTCCTGCCTTCCTTCCTGTCTTCTTTCCTTCCTTCCTTCCTTCCTTCCTTCCTTTCCTTCCTTCCTGCCTTCCATCCTGCATTCCTGCCTTCCTTGCTTCCTTCCTTCCTGCCTTCTTTCCTGCCTTCTTTCCTTCCTTCCTGCCTTCCTGCCTTCCTGCCTGCCTTCCTTCCTTATTTCCTTCCTGCCTTCCTTTCTTTCCTTCCTTCATTCCTGCCTTCCTTCACTCCTGCCTCCCTTCCTTCCTGCCTTCCTGCCTTCCTTCCTTTCTTCCTCCCTTCCTGCCTCCCTTCCTCCCTTTCCTTCCTGCCTTCCTTCCTTCCTGATTTACTCCCTGCCTTACTTCCTGCCTTCCTTCCTCCCTTCCTTCCTTCCTGATTTACTCCCTGCCTTACTTCCTGCCTTCCTTCCTCCCTTCCTTCCTGCCTTCCTTCCTTCCTGACTTCCTTCCTGCCTCCCTTTCTGCCTTCCTGCCTTCCTCCCTTCCTGCCTTCCTTCCTGGTTTCCTTCCTTCCTGCCTTCCTGCCTTCCTGCCTTCCTTCCTTACTTCCTGCCTGCCTGCCTCCTTGCTTCCTTCCTTCCTGATTTACTCCTGCCTTACTTCCTGCTTTCCTTCCTTCCTGCCTTCCTTCCTGCCTTCCTGCCTTCCTTCCTGCCTTCCTGCCTTCCTTCCTGCCTTCCTGCCTTCCTGCCTGCCTCCTGCCTTCCTGCCTTCCTTCCTGCCTTCCTTCCTTTTTTCCTGCCTGCCTTGCTTCCTTCCTGCCTGCCTTGCTTCCTTCCTTCCTTCCTGTCTTACTTCCTGCTTTCCTTCCTGCCTTCCTACCTTCCTACCTTCCTTGCTGCCTTCCTTCCTGCCTCCCTTCCTTCATTCCTTCCTTCCTGCCTTCCTGACTTCCTTCCTGCCTTGCTTGCTTCCTGCCTTCCTGCCTTCCTGCCTTCCTATCTTTCCTTCCTTCCTTCCTGCCTTCCTTCACTCCTGCCTTCCTTCACTCCTGCCTTCCTTCCTGCCTTCTTTCCTTCATTCCTTCCTTCCTTCCTGCCTTCCTTCCTTTCTTCCTCCCTTCCTGCCTGCCTCCCTTCACTCCTGCCTTCATTCCTGCCTTCCTGCCTTCATTCCTGCCTTCCTTCCTGCCTTCTTTCCTTCCTTCCTTATTTCCTGCCTTCCTGCCTTCCTTCCTGCTGCCTTCCTGCCTTCCTGCCTTCCTTCCTGCTTTCCTTCCTGCCTTCCTTCCTTCCTCGCTTCCTTCCATCCTTCCTTCCTGCCTTCCTTGCTTCCTTCCTGCCTTCCTGACTTCCTTCCTGCCTTCCTTCCTGCCTCCCTTCCTTCCTGCCTGCCTTCCTTGCTTCCTTCCTGCCTTCCTTCCTTCCTTCCTGCCTTCCTCCCTTCCTCCATTCCTTCCTGCCTTCCTTCCTGCCTGCATTCCTTTCTTTACTTCCATCCTTCCTGCCTAGCTTCCTTCCTGCCTTCCTTCCTTCCTGCCTTCCTTCCTTCCTGCCTTCCTTCCTGCCTTCCTTCCTTACTTCCTGCCTTCTTTCCTGCCTTCCTTCCTGCCTTCCTTCCTGCCTTCCTTCCTTCTCTCCTTCCTTCCATCCGTCCTGCATTCCTTCCTGCCTTCCTGCCTCCCCTCCTTCCTGCCTCCCTTCCTTCCTTCCTTACTTCCTGCCTGCCTTCCTTGCTTCCTTCCTTCCTGCCTTACTTCCTGCCTTACTTCCTGCTTTCCTTCCTGCCTCCCTTCCTGCCTTCCTTCCTTCCTTCCTGCCTTCCTTCGTGCCTTCCTGCC